>NC_030809.1:860856-1083028 GCF_001704415.2 Capra hircus | reverse complement strand
GAGAAGATGTGTAGCACATTAAAGCCAGGAGCCCCTGGAAATCACCTGGGCCGAAGGCTCCCACTGCCAGTCCCTGGGAAGCTCTCTGAGATGCAGACTCGGGGCCCCGCCTCCGAGATTCTGTCCTGTTGGTCCAGAGGGGCCCAGGGATCCGTATATTTAAAGCTCCTGCTGCTCCGATGTGCCAACAGGTTGAGAACTGGGGAATTACAGACTTAAGGGGAGAGAGACACGTTCCAGAGCCATCAGCCCTGGATAAGACTGCAGCTCCACCACTTGGCTGCAGACCAGGACAGTGCCTTCATGTCCCGGAGCGAGACGGTGAACAGCTGCCCTGCTTCCTGCCGTGAGGGCTGAGTGATAACACACGTCCAGCCCTTAGCCCAGTCTGCGCCTCGGTTTCCACATCTGTGAAATGGGGCGGCAGTACCTCCCTTTTAGGGTTCCAAGAAGAAGTAGGTGAAGAAGGCCTGTAAAACTTCGGCAGAGGATCTGGCAGGATAAGTCCCCAACACCCAGGACACCACTTCCTCTCCCTCCCTGCCTCCACCCCCTCGGTCACGGGGTCCCTGCGCGTTCATTCTCTGCACACTGCAGCCCGCCACCCTCACATACGGAAGGGTCCTGGGCCACCTGTCGTGCCACCCCCCACATGGTCACACATCCATTATGGAAATGAGCAGAGCGGGGCAGAACCCCCAGGGAAGTCGGAGGAGGGGCCGACGTGGTGTCTATAAGACACGCTCCACTGGGGTGAGCACCAAGACCCCGGGAACTCCTCAACACTCGACCTGGTCCCACTGCGCAGACCCAGCCTCTCCAAGGGGGCACCCACACCCTCCCTGATGTCCACTCTGAGGTCACACCCTGGAGAGACAGAGCTCCCCTAGCAAGCCAAGCGCCTTGTGGGGTGCTGAAGACAGCTTCCCATGGGAAAACGCTTACCCTCTGTAATTAGATCAAAAGGTGAGCCGGGAACCAGCACGCGCAATAAAACTGTGGTCCATAAAACGTGTGTGTGTGTGTGTGAGAGTGTGCGCGTGTGTGAGAGAGTGTGTGTGAGTGTGTGAGTGTGTGAGTGTGTGTGTGTGTGAGAGTGTGTGTGTGTGTGTGAAAGAGTGTGTGTGTGTGAGAGTGTGTGTGTGTGTGCACGCGTGTGTGTGTGTGTGCGCGCGCTTTATAGACAAAGCAAAGAAGCTGAGCAGGAACACAGTGGCAGCATTCCAGGTTGCTCTTAGTGTGCCATTTTCTGTACTTCCCAACTTTTCTATAATAAATATGCACGACTATCACCAAAAACAGAAATTAAAAGAAACAAAGGGAGAAGGCAATCATCCCAGGGAACACTGGATGTTGGCCGGCGCAGGGTCCCTCGGTAGCCTGGAGCCGCCCCGGACACACCCGCATCCTTCGGAGACGCTGAGTGAGGTGAGCAGCTCGCTGACAGCGTCTGGTCCTCACGTCTCATCCAGCCTCCACTTCACAGGGACCACACAGAAGCTTAGGCGGATCAGACATGACCAGGTCCCGGGATGTGGCGGGCGGGTGGGATCAAAACCAGATCCCTGCGGGAGCGCAGAGCTCCATGCTGGAAGGGTCTGGAAGCTGAAGGGGTGCCACCCAGGCTCTGCCTCCTCCCGGCTCCGTGACCTCAGGCTGATGATGTGTGTTCTCTGTGCCTATAAAACGGGGACGACAGAGCCCCCACCAGAGTGTCTTTAGGATTAATGGAGGGGGGCGAGTCTCTTAGAACAGGGCCTGGTGAGTAATGCGTGCAGAAGACGTGCAGGCCATTATTACGCGGCTCCAGAGGTGACAAAGGCACCCAGGCACCGCCCATCAGCCCCCTGGGGGCAGCCCTATCCGCCTTAGTCACCACAGTGCGTGGCAGGCGGCAGGCACTCAGTACAGAGATGCAGGCTGGAGGGGTGGAGGACGGAGCTGAAGAGCTGACTTGGGTGGGCAGGGGGCTCCGGAGGAGGAACAGGCAGAGCCCCTGCCCGCCCCCCACCCCCTGGCTGTGAACCCAACGCCACCACCAGCCGCTCGAGCTCCTCGGAGCTGTGCGGGCGCCTCTGTGGGGCTGCACAAAGGGACCCACGATCAGCCCCTCTTCCCAAGGCTGCTGCGCTGGCCTCCTACTGCGGCTATGACAAATGACCGCAAACTTAAGTGACTTCACACAACACCGATGCATTATCTTGCTGCCGCAGAGGTCAGGCGCCCACAGAGCGTTTCGCTGGCAGAAGCAAGGTGCTGGCGGGGCCGGCTCCTTGGGAGCTTCTGGGGGAATCTGCTCCCTGTCTCCTTCTGGCCTCTGGAGCAGCCCTGCCTCGTGGCCTCTCCTCGTCTTCAAAGCCAAGGCGCAGCATCTTTCGATCCCTCTCTGACCCTGCCCTGCCCCCCGCATGGGAATCCTCGAGATCCCGCTGGGCCCACCCAGGTGATTCCAGCCCGTGGGCAACACAGTCCATCTTGTCTGGATAAGCCAGGAAGGGGCAGGACAGGGCCCCTGGGAGCCACGAAGAGTCCCTGCAGCCAGGCCGGAGCCAACAGGAAATGCCAAGGCCACGGGGGGCCGTGGGGATGGCAGTGAAACCCGGCAAGAAAAGCAAACAAATCCAGAGGGCTCGGGGGCGAGAGGCAGCCTGCGTCCAGGGAAACAGGAAGCCAGCAACCCCTGAGTTCACGGGGTTCAAAGTGCACCAGAAAGGCCGACCCCACAAGCTCCACTACGGATGGCTCTGCAGTCAGACGGGCTCCAGCCCCGCTACTGACCAGCAACATCTCGGGCAAACTGCTTCCGTGCTCTACTCAGCTCTGATCTGCAAAATGGGCACAAGGAGTGGCCCCACTGCCTGGGGCTGCGCCACCGGGAGGTGAGATGGTGCACAGCAGACACGCAGCTCAGAGCTCCGGGAGGCTCCACTGGAGGCCTGCCTTCCCGCTGGCCCGTCCTCGCCCCGCTGGTTCAGAGATTCTGCCTCTGCAGTTCAGTCTCCTTTTCACAGACATTGAGAATCGCCCTGCAGACCCTACCTGCCCCTCTGCCCATCGGAACCTTCGTTCATTCCAGGGGGATGCCTTCAGCCCCGGCCCTGGACTGGCTCCGCACCAAGCCGTGAGGACCAAGCAGCAAGCAAAATGCCCCCACCCGCACCGCGCAGCCACCGTGCAGGAGAGACCCCGCCCGCGACCACCACAGGAGCCCGCGTGGGCCAGAGGGGAGGGCTGCCCGACTGCTTCCGCCTCAAGGGAAGGGCCCCACACAGAAGCACACAGGCAGAGTCGAGGCCACTCCCTGGCTCCCCAGATGGGGTCTGTGTGCCATTCCAGTGACAGCTTAAAACTACTCTCCCAAGAGCTCAGAGAGGTCAAGTCAGCTCTCACAGGAAGCCGAGTTCTTAACCCCCAGTAAGCACACACAGAAGGGGGTTGTCCATGTGGAGCCGGCCACATCCCCCAGCAAGAACCAAGGTCTGGGGTCCTGAGCGAGGACCCGGAGTCGCCAGTGCACCGTTGCGGGCAGCGTGATGGTCGAACACTGGCCTCTGCTCGGAGACGCCCCAGTGAATGGACGGGCACAATCCATCTGCAGCCCAGGTCTGTCTGACTCCCGGGGGGCAGAGCCCAGCTCTCCCCACATGTCACTTCCGAGAGAGGGGAGACGCAAATGGGACTGGGCGTTGAGCTTGGTGCCGGGTACGCAGTGAACACCGTCACCACCGTCACTACCATCGTCATCAGCTGCTGCTGCTGCTGCCATCTGCCAGCACGGCCCGCTGTGGAGGGAGAAGGCGGCCGCAGCCCGCTGGGCACTGTGAAGGGTGGATGCAGTCAGCCATCTCACCCCTGGACTGGGGCGGGGACCACCCTGAAATCGCCCCAGGGGCCTTGGCACAGCACAGTGGCATCAATGCCCTCAACTCTGCTTCCCCGTCAGCCTGGCCGCCTCCAGCAGGCAACGCCCCCCCTCCAGGTGAAGGGACCGGGAAGTCCTCGGGCCTCAAGGCCAGAGATGGACCCAGCGGCCCTGCCCAGGTCACCGGACGCCCCCAGCGGCCCCAGGTGTCCTCGTAACACAGGCCCAGCCGGCCCAGCTGTGATCCTCTGTAGGACGGTCAGGGAGATGGATCAGACCCAGGGCTGCTGACTCCTCAGAGGCAGACCCCCGCGAGTTTCCCTAACATCACATTCAGACCAGGACCCAGAAGCTGCAAATACATCTGGAGCAGCCAACGCGTGCCAGGAGGGCACAGCACCGAATAAGCGCTGATTTACGTGCACCTCACAGAGTTATCCCCGGGTTACCAACCTATCATCCCCGTTTCACTGATTAAGGGAGAACTTTCAGAAAACAACTTTCCCAGTGACACGCAGCTGGCAAGTAACAGGTGAGACTTGAGGCCAGCTCCGTGAGGCTCAGAACCAAGCTCCTGGGCCCTGGAACCCCGGATTCCAGGCCTCACTTCACACTCGGAGCTCTCACCTGGGATGCGGAAGGTGAGGAGTGGCCCTGCCTGCCTCCCTCCCTCACCTTGAGGCAGCAGCCCGGCCGGATGGGGGCAGTGACTCTAACGGGCTCAGGAGTCAGGCAGCCCCGCGGCTCCAGAGGGCAGGCAGGCAGCCAGGCAGAGCCCAAGGCCATTTCCAAGCCTCGGGGCGGGGACCGTGGAGGAAACACAGTGAAAAGAGGTGAAATGTCCTCCGCTCAGGAGTTTGGTTTTTTCCAAAGCAATGTTTGCTTAGTGACTAGGTTGGGGTACATTTTTTAAAAAAAGGAAGAAAATCAAGAGTTTTTTCCCCTTTCTCTCGGATAACAAAGAGAAGGAAAGCAATCTGGACTGGCTCTTCTCCCAGAGGAGACCAGCGTGGGAATTCACCGTCCCGAGAAGGGGCTGGAGCTTGAGTGAACGGAGACCAGGAAGGGAGGGAGGGAAGCTGGGAGCAGCTCAGAGACTCTGGAGGAGGAGGCTCCCTGGGTGCCTGGGGGCAGGCCCGCCCCTCGGTCTCTGGGTCTGCAGAGAAGGGGCTGGACTGGAAGTCTCAGGACTCCCAGTGAGGTCAACATTCCGCGGGGGCCGTGAGTGTTTGCCCCAGTGAGGGATCTCAAAGCGATGCTTCCTCACATGCATGCTAAGTCCCCTTACTTGTGTCTGGCTCTTTGTTACCCAATGGACTGTGGCCTGCCAGGCCCCTGTCCATGGGATTCTCCCGCAGGAACACTGGAGTGGGTTGCCATGCCCTCCTCCGGGGGTCTTCCCGACCGGGGGGTGGAACCTGTGTCTCTCACGTCTCCTGCGCGGGCAGGCGGGGTCTCTAACCACCGGGGCCACCACAGCCGCTGGCGCTGCAGGCCCAGCCAGGAGTCAGCGGCATGGTGCCCAGGGCCTCTGCGCCCCGGCCCACGGCATTGGGAACATCCAGGCTGGTCGGGAGCGGGGCAGGAGCAAACGCGGTGTGGCTATTGAGTGCTTCCCCCTACCAGCCTCTTGTTCCTCAGGATGCCATTTCCACCTTTCAGAGGCAGAAACTGGGGCTCGGAGAGCTTCACAGGCAGCGCAGAGCCACCCGGCTGGAGAAGCACTCAGGGAGGATTGGAAGCTCCGGGAGCTGGTGCTCAGGGGGGCTAGGCTGACTCCAGGAGCAGGTGGAGGGCGGGCGGTGGGTAAAGCGGAGGCTGGGCTCCTGCCCAGAACCCGGTGACCTGCTGGACCATCTCGACAGAGCACTGCACCAGCTCCGGGGCCGCTGCGACCAGGCCCCTGCGTGGGGCCAGTGCCGGCCAGACACCCGCTCTGGCCACCGTCACCAAGCCTCCGGGACACACTGAGGAGGTGGGCAGGGCCGGGCCGGGCTGCCGTGTCCTGACCCAGAGACCAGGGAATGAGGGTGGCCGGAGAAAAGCCAAGAGCCAGCCCCCTGGGAGGGGAGCCCTGGCTGGCTGCCCACACCGCTTTTCTCTCTCTCTTTCACACACACACACACACACGTGCCCGCTCAGCGGCTTCCTTGTATACACAGACCCCTCCCCTCTCTCCACCGGTGAATTCACGCTCCCTTCCCCAGCGCCTCCCCATCAGCACCCCGTCTCCTGCGTCCCACCTGGGCGCGTCTGTATCCCCGCCCAGATGGAGTTTCCAGGTGGCTGCATACCTGGCTCACCCTGGAGGGACACAACCCCTGGGAGGTCACCCAGGAAGGGACTGCCAGGCCAGTGCGGAAGCACTGATTCATTTCAGGTCTCCAATCAGGGAGGAGCGCCTGGCCCCTACTTCTGGATGTAATTAGTCACGTAGGGGCAGGCCCAGCAGAAACCCTCCCGGGGCCACCCACTCCAACAGGCAGATGAGCACAAACGAGCTGCCCTAGGCTTGAATTTTTATCCAGAACTGCCTCGGCTCCAGGGGCTCCCGGCCACAGCCTGCACCTCCAGGTTGGCAATACCTGCCTGAGGGTCAGCTCCCCAGGTTCAGCTCACTCCCAGAAAACAAAAGGAGGCTCAGATCGTGCCCACCTCCCAACCCAAGCAACCAGGATTTAAACTCAAGGTCCCAGATGCCAGGGCCATCAACCACTGAGGCTTTCCTTAGAAGTATGACCACTCAGTCATGTCCCACCCTTTGTGACCCCATGGACTGTAGACCCCATGGATTGTAGCCCACTAGGCTCCTCTGTGCATGGGATTCTCCAGGCAAGAATACTGGAGTGGGTTGCCATTCCCTTCTCCAGGGAGTCTTCCTGACCCCGGGATTGAACGCAGGTCTCCCGCATTTCAGGCAGATTCTTTACCATCTGAGCTGCCAGGGGAAAGGACTCTCTAAAGCCCCAGGCCCCCAAAGTCTGGTAGTGAGCAGGTGTGACCAGAGCTCGTAGAGGCCTTGGGCTGCATGGCCCCCAACCCCCAAAGGCACCGTCCAACTTGCCCAGACCACAGGCGAAACAGTGGTAAAACTGCCTCGACTGGGTGCCTGCAGTGTCTCCGGCTGTCTGACCCAGCAGGTCTTCATTCTTCTGTGGAGGCGGCAATGGCCCACTTTACAGATGAGAAAACCAAGACCTGGAAGACTGAGACTGACACCAGGACTGTGGCCAGCGCTGGGCCCAGAGGATGACGTAACACCCAGACTTCTAGCCATCATGCTGCCCTGCCTCAGGCAGGCTCCCAGGCGGAGAGGGGCAGAGTCCCCGACGAGTCACAGGAAAGTGGGCAGAATACACAGGACGGCAAAGACCACGCCAGCGGGCCTGTCAATTCCCAGCGACAGCCCAGTGGAAGGGACACTTCATTGCTTCCATCTTGCTTACCAACAGTGTGACTCTGGGGGCTTCCCTGGTGGCTCAGATGGTAAAGAATCTGCCTGCAGCGCAGGGGACCCGGGTTCAATCCCTGGGTCGGGAAAAATCCCCTGGAGAAGGGAATGGCACCCCACTCCAGAATTCGTGCCTCAAGAATCCCCAAGGACAGAGGAGGCTGGCGGGCTGCGGTCCACGGGGGTCCCAAAGAACTGGACACAATTGAGCGACTGACGCACACAACCTGACTTTGGAGTGTTTCTGTGACTCCTTCCAGCCACACAGCTGGCAAAGGACAAAGCCAGGGTGTGGAGCAAGACCTGCTTTCTACTCCACAGGCTTGTGGGGAAAATAAAGCAAAAAGTAGCACGTTTCAGGACTGACCTCCCCGCTCTGGCCCAGCAGGTCCTCAGCCAAGGACTGCCCTGAGCCCCCGTGGCTCCAGCTCCACCCCTTCTCACACCTCCCGCCCAGTCTCTCCCCGTTTCCCAGCCGCCAAAGCAAAGGAAGGAGGCTCACTTACTGCGTCTGAGGCCGTGCGGGCTCTGGCTTGGGCTCTAGGTCTGCGGGAGGTGAACAGGAGCATCCATGAGGCCGGCGGCCCAAGGGACTCTGCACACCCCACCCCCTCCCCGGCCTCCCCCAGCCCCACACTGTCATTAAGCTCCCCTGCCTGTCCTGCCGGACCCCACCCTGTGGCCACGGCCCACATTCTCCCAGAACTGGTCCCCCGGCCAGCTCTTGCCTGCCCCCACCCTCAGCTCCCCAAGGAGCTCCTTGCCCTCAAGCCTGCAGGAAGTTCCTGCCGGTTTAGTCCCCAGTCCCTCCTTAGGACAGAGGCTGGTTTCACACGGGTCTTATCGGGGCCTTCCCGCCGACAGGGCTCTGGGAGAGGCTGCTCCGGCTGGGGTGACTCCCTGGAAGGAGCTGCGGGGAGGGGGAGCTTGGGAGAAACAAGCCCTGGGCAGTAACTGTCCCCGAAGCACGACCAACGGCCAGTCGCTTCCATTTTCGCCATGCGAGAGCGCACCAGATGCTGCAGGCATGCTAGGAATCTCCAGGGCCCAAGGGAGGCGACGGGACGCGGCTTCCGCCCAGCGGTCTCTCTTTGGTCCCCGCGTCCTGGGGACAGCATGAGGTGGCATCACGGGGAGCTGGAAGCCTCCAGGCGGCCCTGAGCCCCCTGGAGTCCTGCAGACCCTGAGCCGCGAAGACATCAGGCTCCCAGAGCACCTTACCGGCGACGGGGGCGGAGTCCAAGTGGGTCAGGGGTGTGTCTGCCTCTGTCTCCTGCGCTGCGCCTGGGACGGCGGGGCCGGTATTGGTGTCCTCGTCATCCTCGCTGTCGTCAAACTCAAAGGCCTCGCCAGGGTCCTCTTCCGCCTCGGGGGAGGGGCCTGGGCCTCCGGGAAGCAGTAGATCTCCTGGAAGGAAGGAGGAGTTAGCCCGTGGCAGGGTCTCCGCGTTTGTGTTTGGTCCAGAGAGACGGCTGCAAGTGGGGAGCAGCTGGGGTCCAAGTGAGGGCAGGCCCCAGGGACGAGATCAAACCTACGTGAGGGCAAGGGGCTCTCCTGTCTCCTGAGCGGCCTGGGGTTGGGTTGGGACTCTAAACAGACGGGCAGTCGGCGGAGGGCAGGGACAAGCTTCCAAGGTGAGTGCATCTGGGCTCGAATGCAAGGGAGCCTTTGACTTTCTTGCTTTCCATTTCCTTATTTTGTAAGCAAGGGGGAGTTTATTAATGCATCTGCCTGGGGTGGGGGCACACACCTTTGGGTGTGTTTCCACATGTGCGTTTCCATCTGTGCATTTTGCATACATGCAAATGAGCACAGCCAGGCTTGCTGGGCACCCTGAGCTGTGTTTTGCGTGCACAGGGCAGGGAGCAGCTGTCTGGAAGTGTCTGGAGCCTGAAGACAGCCAGTTTGGGGTACCAGGGCACAGACCAGCTGCGGCGGGGCTGGGGGCCGCGCTCCCAGCCTGGAGGGCTTCCCGGCCTCAGAGCCTGCTTCTCCCTCCTGGGAGACCCCCTTCGGGGCCAGGTCTGCCTCGTCGTCCCTCAAAGCTCAGCTCAGGCAGGGGCGGCCCCCTGCCCGCATCCACTCTCTGTCTTTGCCTCCTGTTTTCTTCATCTGCTCCTGTACCATGTGTGACGATTTGTTCTGCCCCCTTGAAGGGGACAGGTCCCGGCCTGGGGTATGTAGATGAACGTCACCAGCCAGGTGGGTAAACAGAGGGTGCGGCAGCCATCAGGGCATCAGATGCGCGGCACCGGATGGCGCGCCCTGGGGGGATTCGGGGGAGAGCGCAGGACGCGGCTGCAGAGAGCTGGAGCGCACCCCGAAGAAGTGCGGTCGACAAGCCCAGCCTCCTGCAGCTCTCACACACTGGAAAGTGCTGAATTCATCAGCCTGAGGGGCCTGGTCTTCCTGAACAGAGATCTTCTGAGGGTCTCACGCCCTGGTCTTTGCTGCGAACACTCCCATGCATCCTGGCTCCTCACTGTCCTCTGCAGATCCTCAGAGCTGCCTGAGAGCATCCTGCAGGGCTCCAGTCCTCAGCAAGTTCTCCAAGTAAAACACAGTTCTCAGTTTTTAAGTTGTGCATTTTTTCTTAGTCAACAAGTAGAATTTGGGGCTTCCCAGGTGGCTCAGACGGTAAAGAATCTGCCCACAGTGTGGGAGACCCAGGTTTGATCCCTGGGTAGGGAAGATCCCTCGAAGAAGGAAATGGCAACCCACTCCAGTATTCCTGCCTGGGAAATCCGCGGACAGAGAAGCCTGGCGGGCCACAGTCCATGGAGTCACAAAGAGTCTGACACGACTGAGCAACTAACAGAGATAACTCAGAAACTTTCACTAAACGGGTGAAGAAATGGGCTCTCCATCCTCAAGGGCATCGCAAGCCCTCGCCTTCCCACCCGTTTCATCTGGCCGAGGCCTCCCAGTCTTCTTCCTTGGAAGACTTCTTTCCTGGAATCTGACACCAAACAGAACCTCAAGTGTTCATTTAGCCCATCTCCCTGGCTCGTGCAAACCTCAGACACGACTTAGGGACTGAACAAGCTACCTTGTCCAAACGCACTCTAAAACCCAAGGACAGAGCGACTGGGTTAAGTCTAAAGCTGATCACCCCTGGGCTGCCCTGAGCAGCCCGCTCACAACCCGTCACACAGTTCAGGGCATGAGGTTTGGGCCCGCCGGGTCCTGTCCGAGTGCCTTTCACCTCTCTGAACCTTCGTCTCTTCCCCTGTAAGGCAGAGGATGAAAGGGCACCTACCTGATAAAGCTGCTGTGAATGTGACCCAAGATGTAGGTCAGGGTTTCTCAGCCCAGGCTGCAAGGTCTCTGTGTGGGGGCCGCTACAGGAGGTGTACCAGCCTTTCTGGCCTCTGCCCTCCAGCTGTGACAACCGAAAGTGTCTGCAGACATTGCCAGCCAAATGTCCCCTGGGGGACGAAACTGGCCCCAGTGGAGAAGCGATGGAGCATACGTGGCTCTCGGCACACTGCCCCAGCTCTCGGCACACTGCCCCTTACGTGTTACACAATGACACCTATTGTACTTTCTGGCCCCTCCCAGCCCGAGATCCCTGAGGACAGGGCTGTCCCTAGATGCCTCGATAAGCAAGTGGGTGGGGAGGTGGATGGAGCAGAGAGGCAAGTGGACAGAACAGCAGATGGACAGATGGGCGTATCTGATTCTGGGAGTCTCTCTGACCAGAAAAAAACAAAAATCCACAGTGACTGGGGCGGGTTTCCAGAGCAGAATATTTCAGGTGCAAGTGTATGAAATGCAAGAAGCCCCTTCGGGGACTTCCCTGGCGGTCCAGTGGCTAAGACTTTGCCTTCCAATGCAGGAGGTGTGGGCTCGATGCCTGCTCAGGGAGCTAATATGCTACGTGCCGTGTGACCAAAGCAGGGTGGGGGGGGGGACATAAAAATGTAAGAGCAATATTGTAACAAATTCAATAAAAACATTTCAAAAAATGGTCCACATCAAAAAAAAATCTTGAAGAAGAAAAAGCAGCAGCCCCTTCCTCCGCTGTGTGAGCACAGTAGAAAGCCGGGGCTCACCCCACCTCCTTGACTCCCGGGGGTGATGACCAAAACAAGACCAAGGAGGCGGGGATGCAGCCCCTGCTCCAGGGAGCTGGGGGGACCCTAAGGCCCAGGCCGTCGGGGTGGACTCCTCTGGGTGGTGACGTGGCCAGGGGCACGAGCTCCTCCCCCAGCGGCGGACAAGCAGACACTCAGGGCCTGCGATGAGCCCACGTGACTCTTGCAGAAGCCTCCCAACCACCCCCGCTTTACACGAAGCCACAGAGATTTCTCGAGGTGTGGCGAAGCACCCAGTCACCAGCTGAAAGTGGGGAGCCAGGTTTGAACCCTGGTCTGCCTTGCTTCCCACTCCGCTCAGCCCAGTGGCCTCCTGGAAGTCTCTCCTGAGCCCCTGTACTCTTGGCCCCATGATGCTGAATTCAGGAGGAGATCCAGAGGCTGTGCCAGAGGCCAGATTAGTAACCTTCAAACGGTTCTCAACCCACTGGTAGGTCATAAAATCAATTAGGGGGCTCCCGGGAAGCTTTTTGCTTTATAAAGCTTTTTGCTTTATGAACTGCTTACTGAAGATGTTTTTTAAAATTTTATAACACTAATTCCCTAGTGGCTGTCGGTAAAGAATCCGCCTGTGACGCGGGAGACCCGCCTGAGCACAAGAGACCTGAATCGGATCCCTGGGTTGGAAAGATCCCCGCAGAAGCAAACGACAAACCTACTCCAGGACTTGCCCAGAGAACTACACTCAGAGGAGCCTGGCGGGCTGCAGCCCATTGCGTAGCAAGAGTCAGACCTGACCTGACGGCTCAGCCACCACCACGCTATTAATAAACTCACACATGGTTTTACTTTGGAGGCTGCTGTTGACCCTTCCGTTCTGGATTTATGCACTCAGCACACACATACATACAGTCTGTAGCGCAGACCCTCCCAACACTCACCCCTGCTCACTCCCCTGCAGCCGTGTGGCCCTCCTTGCTGGGCCACGCCAGCGGCCGCTCTGCTACTGCCTCGGGACATTTGCACCTCAGTCCTGGGGTCCAGGCTGCCCTTGCCCCAGGGAGCATCTCCCGCCCTCGGGGGCCTCCACGTCTGTTTACCACCTGTCACCTCCCACCAAGGCTTCCGGGGGACCAGAACTGCCCACAGTGACAGCTAGGGCTCCTGAGGCGCCCTGCCTGCTTCCCTTATCTCTGCGGCCCTTATCAGCACGTGGCACGTTCTTTCCCCATCTTTCTGTCTGTCTCCTCTACTAGAGCGCACGCCTCCTGAGGGCGGGTGTTTCAGTCACTGTGTACTCCCAGCATCTGGTACTGTGCCCAGCACATGACAGGCACGGAACAAGGACTTGGTGAACACACACGTACGCTCCTATCAGCAGGTCTGTGGGCTGCGATTATAAGCGATTTAAAAAAGACTGGAATATGGCTTCCCGGTGGCTTAGTGACGAAGAACCTGCCGGCCAGTGCAGGAGACACGGGTTCAGTCCCTGGTGCGGGAGGATCCCACGTGCCGTGGAGCTACTGAGCCCGTGCTCGGGAGCCCGGGGGCCCCAGTCACTGAGCCCTTGCACAGCCACTGCTGACGTGCTGCTGGGCGCCCTGCAGCCGGCGCTCCACAACCCGGGAAGCCACCGCTGCGAGAAGCCCGGACACCCCGGTAGCCCCGTGGCTGAGAGTCCGCCTGCCGATGCGGGGGCCAGGGGCTCGACCGCTGGCCTGGGAAGATGCCACAGGGCAACGAAGCCTCTGCACCTGCAGCTGCTGAAGCTCGACGGGGCCTGTGCTCCGCAAGGAGAGAGGCCGCTGCAGGGAGGAGCCTGTGCCTGCAACTAGAGGAAAGCCCGCACAGCCGGGAGGACCAGCACAGGCGTGAATACGGAATAAATAGGATTTTAAAGAGAGAGAGAGAAGCCCACAGGCCAGAACCTGGGAGTGGCCTCGGCTCGCCTCAACTAGAGGAGAGCCCGCACAGCCGGGAGGACCAGCACAGGCGTGAATACGGAATAAATAGAATTTTAAAGAGAGAGAGAGAAGCCCACAGGCCAGAACTTGGGAGTGGCCTCGGCTCGCCTCAACTAGAGGTAAGCCCGCACAGCAAGGAGGACCAGCACAGCCGTAAAGAAAGAAAATAAAATACAATTAAAAACTGAGATGCCCACACGCCAAAACTTGGGAGTGGCCTCGGCTCGCCTTAACTAACTAGAGGAAAGCCCGCACAGCCAGGAACAGCCAGCAGAGCCGAAAACAAATAAATACAGAAAGTTATTTTTAAAAATACTGGAATAAGTGACCACGAAGTCTCTGCCCACGACTATTTCTGGGCTACCAGAGTCAGACCTGTCCTGACCAAGGAGGCTTCAGGGCCCACGGTCCTGCCCACTTGAGTCCGCTGGGCGGACGGTGGGAAGGATTCCCTCTGCACGCAGCCTGCACCCCTGCAGTGACTAGCCTGGGTTCAGACCCCAGCTCTCCTATATACTGGCTGCTGGGTGCGAGCCGGCTATCTCACCCTCAGGCTGCAGTTTCCCGGCCCGTCTAACGCGAACAGCAAGAGTAACTGCCTGACAGAGCGCTGGGAGGAGGGATACACCGGCCCGCACTAGGGCAGCCGGAAGCCCGGGGCTCGCAGGCTGAGCGCGAGCGCCTCTCACGACCCGGCTCTGCTCGTCAGCACTGTCGTGTGGTTACCCCTGTCGCTGTGTTCACTCACTCAGTCGTGCCTGAGTCTGTGCGACCCTCTGGACTGTAGGCCTCCACGCTCCCCTGCCGTGGGACTCTCCAGGCAAGAGTACTGGAGTGAGCTGCCATTGCCTCCTCCAGGGGATCTGCCCAACCCAGGGATCAAACCCGCATCTCCTGTGTCTCCTGCACTGCAGGCGGCCTCTTTACTCACTGAGCCGTCGGGGAAGCCCCAGCAGTCATCGTGATGACTGTTGTTATTGCTTTGAGTCATATAGCCCAGGCCCTGACCCCAGGTGGGATGGAGGCCGCCTCCCTATCCACAGACCAGGCCCAGCCCCAGGCAACCCAGCCCCCAGGCTGTGTCCAGGGACTTAGGTTACTTTTCTATTTTCTCTCTTTGTTGTTGTTGTGGTTGAGTTGCTAAGTCGAGTCTGACTTTTTGTGACCGTCGGACTGTGGCCCCTCAAGCTCCTCTGTCCAAGGGATTCTCCGGGCAAGAATACTGGAGTGGGTTGCCATGCCCTCCTCCAGGGGATCTTCCCCCCGCAGAGGCCGAAGCAGCATCTCCTGGGCCTCCTGCATTGGCAGGCGGGTTCTTTACCGAGCCAGCCGAGTACAAACAGCAGGACTTCCCTCGTGGCCCAGCGGTTAAGGGTCCACACTGCGACGCAGCAGATGCAGGGAACCGGTCAGGGAGCCAAGCTCCCACACGCTGCAGAGCAGCCAAGCCCGTGCGCCATGCGACCGAGCCAGTCGCCACAACGAGAGAGTCCACGCGTCACAACAGAAGCTCCTGCCTGCACGACAGAGAGGCCGCACGCCGCAGCAAGACCCGATGCAGCCAAGTAAACACGAAATTAAAAAAAAAAAAAAGCAAATAGCTTCGGTCAGCCCAGCAATCGTTCAGTTCAGTTCAGTTCAGCTCAGCCGCTCAGTCGTGTCCGACTCTCTGCGACCCCATGGACTGCAGCACGCCAGGCCTCCCTGTCCATCACCAACTCCCGGAGTTCACTCAGACTCACGTCCATCGAGTCGGTGATGCCATCCAACCATCTCATCCTCTGTCGTCCCCTTCTCCTCCTGCCTTCAATATTTCCCAGTATCAGGGTCTTTTCTAGTGAGTCAGTTCTTCGCATCAGATGGCCAAAGTATTGGAGTTTCAGCTTCAGCATCAGTCCTTACAATGAATATCTAGGACTGAATTCCTTTAGGATGGACTGGTCAGACCATATAGATTGTACAGTATCCAGTGAACTGTTCCCAGGAGCCCCTGGGCCAGAAGATTGAAACAAAAGTGAGACACAGTCCCTCAACATCAAGGAGTTCACTGCAGGGCGAGGCAGGCAGGTCTGACCAGAGGAAAACATAAAACCCCGAAGACTGAGTCAGTGCTAAAGAGAGGAGAGGCTTGAGCCCGCCAGGGCCTGGGGCACAGCTCTGGCACCAGGCTGCCCCTGTACGGGGCCCGAGAGGGTGAGCAAGGGCCTGACAGGCTCAGGCTGGGGGGCGGCTGGGGCCACAGCAGGAGCAGAGAGCAACAGTAAGTGGCCCAGTCAGAACGGAGACGCGACTGAGGACGACGGGGTAAGAACACGGCTGCGGGGGGGGGGGGGGTGAATTTATTTGGGAAGACGGTGCAAAGCACTCAGAGAATCAGAAAGAGTAGCCAAGAGCCTGCTTCAACCAGATGTCAGCCTGTAACATCAGATACACCCACCAAACGCTTGCTTAATGAAACTGAGTTGATTTCATCATAAGGTAATTCTGCTCTCAGTTTGCACGCCTGGCCCCTCGGTGTGGAGGAGAAAGGGTGCAGGCTGCTGATGACGAGGAGCGGGGACATCCTGGAACCATGAATCAGGAAATGCCCTTTCCCCCAGACTCTGTTCCCAGGATCCTGAGACCCAGGCAACCAGCCGTGGCGCCTTATCAGAAGGAAAGTCAGACAGCCCATCATCCCTGGGTGACTGAGAGCTGAACTGCGCTCTCCCCACCCAGACAGACGACGGCAGGACTGGGTGGAGCCACACACACCTGTGATGTTCCTGGACATTCCCCTTCCCCGCAGAGCCAACCCCAGTGAGCCCCCAGCGAGTCCAGGGGGCCGGGACCCAGGAAGCCAGCCCACGCTATGGAGGAGGCGGGCCCACCATGCTGGTCCCCTACCCTGCGGAGGCGGGCCCACCATGCTGGTCCCCTACCCTACGGAGAAGGACACGGAGGTTCAAGGGGGAAGAGATTCCTCCTGGGCTCGGCCCCGGGGTTCAGAGCGGGGCACGGGCAGCCGGTCCTGCCAACGCCCCAGTGATGACATTTCCCAGGCAGTGAGCCATTGATTAGCACACTCTGGAGCCCCACCTATACCTAAACCCTGCAATCACGGGAGAGGCTGTCGTTATTAACACCACGCTTGTGGGCGATGAGACAGCCAGAGAGACACCAAGCCACTGGGCTGGTTGGACTCGAGAAGCAGCCCTTGCTCGTTACCATTCTGCCGTCGGCCGTCCCCCAGGAAGAACAAGAGGACGGGAGGCTGGGCCCAGTGGGACAGACGGCCTCGAGCCCAGCTCCTCCGGGGCCCAGATCTACCAGCACCATCCATGCCCCCAGTGTTAGGATCGCCACGTAAAACTACAGGACATCAAACTGAATTTCTATGAAACATTTTTTTTCAGCATAAGTATGTATTTTTCCTTTTTTTTTTGCCGACTCTGGCCACCCCACCACGGCCAGATGGCCCGGCTTGGGAACCTCAGCAGATGGAGGTGGATGGGCAGCACCCCCAGCCCCTACCTCCTACTCTCAGTTCTTAGTTTTACCCCCAACGACGCCACAGTCCCAGGTTCTGCCCATCTCCCCAGGGGCCCTCAGGTGGACAGGTGAAGAGTCTCCAGCCCCTGCCCAGAGCCCACTTCCTATCATTTCCCTGCTGCAGAGGCCACTGGCCCAAGGCATCCAGCTAACCACTCGTGGGGCCAGATCCACACTCAGGGTCAGAGGCCCTGGGTGGACGCCGGGCAAGAGGACCGTACCTGCGGCAGCCTGTGGAGGACGGGAGGAAGCCATCAGACGGGGCCCAGCTCAGACCAGCACTGTCCAGCCGCTCGCCTGTGAAAAGAAGGCCAGGAATCTGATTAGAGGGCGTTCAAGGCCAAAGTTCCAGCCACAGAGAGGGGTCACCGGCTCGCGACCGACGGGTGCACGCCAGCCGGCCGCTCTCGGCCCATTTCCCAGCAGCTTCGGGAGCCCAGGACGGCGCAAGCACGGTGAATCATTAACCCGCAGAGAGACCAGCAGCTGCAGGACGGCCACCCACCACCCGGCCCAGGCCTCCCTGTGCCCAGCCCACGCCGCCAAGCTGGGCTCGCAGGTGGCCCCTCTGGCCGGCAGGGGAGCTCCAGCCTCGGATGCCAGGATGGTGCTCAGCCCCCGCGTTCCAGAACCGGATCAGCCTGAAGGGTCACAGGCGTGGGCCGGACACTTCCTGCGCCCGGCTGCCCGGTCACCATGGGTGCCCCAGAGCCACCCCCGCCCCACAGGCCCCACCGAAGGCCGTCCACGCTCTCTCTCTCTCTCTCGTCTCCCCCTGCGCCGCCCCCGAGCTTGGCCGGTGGGCATGTGGGTGTGAGGGAAGGAAAGGGCTTCGTGGACGCAGGTGGCTCCAGATCGGGGCAGACCCCAAGTGCTCGGAGCAGGGGGCAGTATCTCCAGGCCTGACAGTGGAGGAGCCCGCCACCGAGCCGCCAGAGCCTCCTCTGGGCTTCCTGGGCCCTGGAGCAACCTTGCCAGGCGCGCCCAGCCCGAGCTCTCCCCACTCCCTCTCTGCACCCCTGAGTCTGAGCTGGGGGCACTTTGTCTAGAAGTCCCTGAGGAGGAGGGGCTCAACCCTGGAGCGAAAGCTCCAAACCCTCCTTTTTAATCAGTGCCTGCCGCAGACTGGCTGCCTGCCTGATTCCCTTTCCAACCCTAAAGCCTCTGTTTACAATAGCGGGCTTTCTAAATAAAAATAGAATGCACGCAAATAGCAATTGATTAATAATAGCAAACATCAGTGCCTACGATACCTCAGACCTTATTCTGAGCACTTTACAAATATTAGTATCTATTCATCCAAATTAGGACAAAAACGAGGCCCAGAGGGGATAAGTGAAGTAGCCCAAGATCACACAGCTGGTGACCGGCAGAGCCAGGGCATGAATCCGGTCCATGGACCCCCGCGTGTGCTCATTATATAACCACTGTGTCCACTGTCTCTCAAAGTCCAAACAACACAGAGGCTGAGGCTGTACAATGGAAGTCAGTCTCTCAGACTCCCCGGGAGTGACCGCCGTTACACGTTTCTGTGAATCCTTCCGGAACTATGCTGTGTGCGCACCAGCCTGTCCATCTGTGCAGATGCCTTGCTTCATACCGAAGGAAGCACACTGCACCTTCCCTGCGGTACAACCACTTTTTTCAAAACTCAAGTTTAGTTTATTTACGGCTTCTCCGGCGTCCCTAGGGGTAAAGAACCCGCCCACTAATGCAGGAGACTTAAGAGACGCGGGCTCGATCCCCGGGGTCGGGAAGATGCCCTGGAGGAGGAAATGGCAACCCACTCCAGTGTTCTTGCCTGGAGAATCCCACGGACAGAGGAGCCTGGCGGGCTACCGTCCATGGGGTCGCAAAGAGTCGGACACGACTGAAGCGGCTTAGCACACACACGGTCTATTCACGATGCTCCGGTGTGCGGCAAAGTGACTCAGGCACACGTGTGTGTGCACACAGCCACACACATCTATTCGTTTCCAGATTCTTTCCATTATAGGTTTTTGCACAATATCGAATGGGCCCCTGTGCTATACAGACTGTTTATGTATTTAACACACGTGCGTGCACGTAGGTCAATTCAGTGGGGTCCAGCTCCTGGCGATCCACAGACTGTGACCCACCAGGCTCCTCTGTCCATGGGATTCTCCAGGCAAGAGGACTGGAGCAGGTAGCCATTTTCTCCTCCAGGGGATCTTCCCAACCCTGGGATCGAACTGGCGCCTCTTGCGTTGTCCTCTGCGCGCAGGCGGACTCTTTGCCCCGAGCCACGGGGAAGCCCCTTTTACACACAGTAGCGCGTCAATCTCAAACGCCTGATCTAGCTGTCCACCCCCGCTTTCCCCTTTGATAACTGTAAGTTTGCCGTCTGCGTCTGTTTTGTTAAAAAATTCATTTGTGTCAGTTTTTTAAGACTTCACATGAGTGACACGACATACTTGTCTTTCCCTGTCTGGTTTACTCCCCTCAGCAGCGCCTCCTTTTTGGCCACGTGCACTATGTGGGGACCTATCAGGAGCCCCCCAACCAGGGACTGAACCCGCAACCGCCGCAGGGGGACAGCAGACTCGACCGATGCCTCGCCCGGGAGCCCTAGCAACCGCTGCTTCTGCTGGAGAAGCTCCAGGGTCACTTCGGAACAGCAGGCGCATCAGCATCGGCCTCGCATCTTAATGCCTGCAGACTGCTGGGGGCGGTGTCTCCCGCAACTGACATAATCCCGGCGTGGACGCCGAGGTTGTTTCCAGGCTTTGATGCTATAAACCGTTCTCCACACACCTGGCCTTGAGCCATGGATGCGTGAACCTGTGGGGCACCCTCCTAGGCGGGATGGGCTGGGTCAGAGAATTGCACTTTCCATTCTGATTAAAAGCCAACTGCTTTCCACAAAGTGCGTGACTGCGTCTTTCAGTCCCATGCTGAAAACTCTCAGCAAAGGATTGGGGAAGATTTAAGAGATGTGGGCTCGATCCCTGGGTTGGGAAGATGCCCTGGAGGAGGAAATGGCAACCCACTCCAGTATTCTTGCCTGGGGAAGTCCATGGGCAGAGGAGCCAAGGTCGCAAACAGTCGGACACGACTGAAGCGACCTAGCACACAGCCCAAGGCGCAATGATTAACTCGAGTGGCCAAACAGACATCTGTTTTCACTTCTCTCTTCCCCAGGCAAGGACACACGCCACCAAGCCCCCGGCACACCCAGAGCCCGCGGCGACCGTTCTGTGCGTGTGCCAGGGCTCAGGGCGAGCACGTGAGGAGGGCAGGCTCAGAGCAGCCAGGGGCCCTGCAAGAGACCCTCCTGGCACAGCAGTCAGCACAGAGTTCAAGGCTAGCTACCTGATACCGCCTAGGCCCCACTGCTCAGGGGCTATCATACTCGGATGAGCTATTTAACACCACCTCTGGGCCTCAGTTTATTCATCTGCAAAATGGGGATTAAAAAGGACCGACTTCGTGGGGTCCTCAAGAAAATTAAGAGTAAATACAGGTAACACTCTTGGAAGGCTCCTTGGGACCCACCATTCTTCGGCTGTCATTAGCATCCAGGGCACAGGCTGTGACGACCCAGCTCTGCCTTGGGACCCAGGCTGGAAGTGTCTTCCCCACTGGCAGGTGAGCTGAGCCTCAGTGTCCTCGTCTATAAAGTTGGGGTCCTGGTGCCTCGCCCACGGGACTCCCAGCAGCACCCGAGCTCAGCCTCAGAGCCCTGGCAGGCTCGGTCGGTGCCAAGATGCCCGTTCTTAATATCACCACCAAAATGGAACCAGTGACTGGGACCACGTGTCTGGATTCCACACCCCAGGAGTGCAAGAGACCCTGGAGGAGGCTTGGGGGGAACCCGAGGGCTTCAAGCGGCGGGAACCTGGGGGAAGTCAGACCCATCTGCAGGCGGGGTTCCACCTCATCTGCGCGGTGGGACCTCAGGCCTCCCCTTGGCCTCCCAGGGCTTCGGGCTACATCTCCGTAAAGTGGGCAGGACAGCCCCCGCCCAGAGGACGCCACAGGCTGGCAGGGCCAGGAGCGGGGCATGGGTGTGAGCGTGTGGAAGAAGCAGGTGAGGCTGCTTGACTAGTTCCTTGCTTAGTTTCTTAAAGGTCTCCCCTGAGCTGCGCGTGGCCTGGAAGCTTCAGGGAGGGAGGCTGAGCCAGGAGAAATGTGCTGTGATCCCTTAAAACGAGCCTCTCTCTGAAAAGCGACCCAGAACCTTCCTGCCGGCCGGTCTCTGGCAGAAGAGGCGGCCTGGCTGGGGAGGGAAGTCGACTGAAAACCAAGAGCGGCTCGGATGGCCCACATCCAGGGGTTCCCCTAAAGCGCAGGGAGGGAGGGGCAGGGGGAAGCGCACCAAGGGGCCTGAGCAGTGCTCACTAGGGTGCAACCTAGTGGCCTCCCCACTCTCCGTCCATTCTTCTGAATTTTGGAGGTCTTCTGCAGCGAGCATTACAAGCAGGGAAGATGAAGATAAGCGTTCTCATTTTTTAAAGATTTTTTTGATGTGGGCCATTTTTAAAGTCCATTGAATTTGTTAGGATATTGCTTCTCTTTCACGTTTTGGTGTTTTGACCGTGAGCATCTCGGCTCTGAGCTCCCTGACCAGGGATCAGGCCCCCAGCCACCGCCGTGGAAGCCAAAGTGCTAACCACTGGGCTGCCAGAGATGCCCCAAGCATTCTCATTTTCAGAAAGGCTAAATAACATCACAGGTCGGAGCAGACAGTGGCCTCAAGGCGGCGCGGAAAGGGTGGAACCCGTTGGTGGATCAGAGGTCACACCCCAGCTCCGCCACTCGCCACCGTTACAATCTAGCCTCTCCCCCCGCCCGCCCCGCGGAGACCTGCGCCCCTGACCCCGGGGCTGCGGCACGCACGGGTGTAGCTCTCGGCGCACCTGGCCACCGTCGTCATGGTGCCGTTCACAGCCCTCCGCGTGGGTGGGCGGGTCAGAGGAGACTTTCTGCTCTTGGGGGTCATCGCTCTCTCAAAACGGCCGCCAGCACTGGACAGGCACGCAGAGCCCCCTGCACGCGGCGCTTTCTGGTGGCGCCGCACAGCATGGCCAGAAGCAGGCTGTGCTTTGTTAATATTTGTTTTTGTTTGTTAATATTTTAATTGGCTGCACCGGGTCTCTGTTGCAGCACCAGGATCTTTAGTTTCAGCACGTGGGATCCAGCTCCCTGACCAGGGATCAAGCCTGGGGCCCTGCATTGGGAACTCGGAGTCTTAGCCCTTGGACCGGCAGAGAAGCCACCAGGCAGCGCTTCTCAAGCTCATTCAGGCAGAGAGAGAAGCAAAGGGCCAGGCCAGCTCCGGGTGTGCCCACCAAGCAGGTCAGGTTCAGCGACCGGAACCCCGAGAGCAGCCGCGTTCACACTTGCCTCCACCCTCAACAGCCCTGCTCGCCACAGCAGGTGTCTCCCAGGCTCTAATTTAAGCAAAGCCTCGTCAGCCTGCCCTTCCTCTAGAGTTCAAGGTCCATCCAACCCAGAGGCCCAGCAGGAAGTCATCCTCTGGGCTGCCTGCACTGGGCCCTGCTCACTAGCTCTTGAAACTGGCCGTGCGTGCTAAGTCGCTCAGTCGTGTCCAGCTCTGCGACCCCACGGACTGTAGCCCGCAGGCTCCTCTGTCCATGGGATTCTCCAGGCCAGAATACTGGAGGGGGTTGCCACGCCCTCCTCCAGGGGCTCTTCTCGACCCAGGGTAGGACCCAGGTCTCTAACGTCTCTGCACTGGCAGGCGGGTTCTGTGGCACTGCACCATCTCCCACCTCCCACTCCAGCCCACTCGCCCGAATGAGGCCGAGAGAGACATACAAGCAAGCCTCTCTGATCGTCACAAATCAGGCCAGGAGGGTGATGGCCGGGAAGGCTGGACGCTGGAGGGAGAGTGCAGCTGGGGAGGGGAGGGTGGGCTGCAGACTCGCCAGAGGAAGGGGAGACGCCAGCCCGTCCTACAGAGCCAAACAAGGGCCAGGCTCTGGCCTGGCCTCCCCGCCAACTCTGGCCTCAGAGGCACCGGGTCCATCTCCTGGAAGCCAGGAAGAAAGTGCTGGACCAGAGGTGAGACCGGGATGGGGGTGGGGGGGGTCCTGCTGCAGCCACACCCTCCAGGGGCCATGCTTGCTTTCAGCCCTTGTCAGCTGTGAGCTTGGCCCACCCCCTACTCTGCCGTCACAGTTACTGTCCTGAAATACACACCCTCAGGCTCTTCCCTGTCGCCTCAAAGTGAAACCCAACTCCCCCTGCTCCCCCCTCCCCACCGCCCCCCCACCCCCTACCACCCCCCCCACCGCGCCCCCACCCACCAACTCCCCGCCAACTCAGCAGCTCCCAGGCCTGGCCTGATTGCTCCAGCTTCAGGCTCATCCCTGAGCCCACTTGTTCTGTGTCTCTGGGTCTTTGCTCGGTCTGTTTACTCCCTCCAGTGAGATCTCTCAGAGCCAATAAGCAAACTCCTATTCAACCTTTTAAACCCAGACTCTGCTCCTCTGCGAGGCCTCCGCAGACTCATCTTATGCAGTGGTTCCCAAGCTTGGTTTAGAAAAATACCTGTGCGTGTTGCGGGGGGAGAGGGTACTTCCCCTGAGGTCCAGGGGTTGAGTCCGCCTGCCAAGGCAGGAGACACGGGTTTGATCCCCAGCCCAGGAAAATTCCACATACCTCGAGGCAACTGCCCCTGGACCACGACTCCTGAGCCCACTCACCGAAGCCCAGCTCAGCCACAGCTTCTGAGCCCACACGCCGCAGAGTCTGTGCACCACGGCAAGAGAAGCCACGGCAAGGAGACGCCTGGGGGCCGCCGTGACGAGCCCCAGTGCACCACGCCAGAGAAGGCCCACACACAGCAGCGGAGACCAGCACGGTCACAGTAATTTTCTAAAGGACACTGAGAAGGCCTGTTGCAGGGGGCACTGCCCCGGTGGTCCAGCGGGTAAGACTCCACGCTTCAAAGGCAGGGGCCGAGGGTCAGAGAACCAGGCCCCCACGTGCCGCGTGGTGTGGCCAGAAAGCCCCCAGCCCTGTGCTCCAGCTCGCAGTCCTGAACTGGGAGCTCACGTGTGCCGCCAGAGAAAGGCTGTTTCCAAGGAGCACAGGTGACCGTGGGACGCCTGCCGCCCCGTCGGAACTGTCTCCCTGCCTAGGCTGGCCGCTTCCTTTCCTCTCAGGGGCTGCAGCAGGGTCTGCAAACAGGCCACCGTGGAGACGCACTCACTGAACAGAGCCGAGGACCTGCCTCTGCCCAGGGCACCTCACCAAGGAAACCGGGGGCTGGGGCGCCCCTGCCCCGGGAGAGGGCCACGGCCCGGCAGGCGACCTCCGCGCCCCCGGGGGTCCTCTGCCCAGAAGGACCAGGGCCGGGAGGACGGCGCACGCAGCTCCCCCAGCTGCAGACCGTTCAGGGCGCTGGCTCACGGGGGCTCCGGAGAGACAGGGGCTCAGCCGAGAAAACACCGGCGGGGCGACAGCAAGGACACGCCCGGGGCTCACAGCCCCGGACAGAGCGCGATGAGATGCGTGGACCGCGCTCCGCTGAGGCCGCAGAGACCAGCTCCAGACACTGAAGCTGCAGCTTGCCCTTCCGGCTAGACCCAGGCAGGCACTCACCCTCTGCTTCTCGTCGCCCGTCAGACGCCAGTCCAGGAGGAGAGACGTCTGATGGCGCCCGAGGGGCCTTCACAGACTTCAGGCCCCTTCCCGGGGCTCCACTGCCCCATCCTGCTGATCGCTCCACAGAGGCCAGGCGGCCCAAACGCAAGAACGCCCGGCCTGACCTCCGGGACCCTCGCCACCCATGAGATCAAACAGCAATCGCCTTGGAAGTGGTCATCGTGGGTATCTTCTGAGCTCTGCAGTGCACCAGACTCCCTGCCCAACTGGGCTCCCACAACAGGCGATGAAAAGGGGGCAGAGAGACAGATGCTCTGAGCTGAGTCCCTGGGCTGCGGGCAGGGAGGCACAGGGTGGCTCTCACGGGAGAGCAGCGCGGACAGGGAGTCACGGAGACGGACTGTGGCTGAGGGCAGGGGTGACGGACAGGAGCCTCAAGTGCTGGAGGCTCAGCAGCACCAGCTCCGCTCCCTGCCTGCTGGGCGCCAGGCCGCTCAGTGGGCTTCCTGCCGCGGGCAGGGGTGAGGCTGGCCAGTGGCTGGGCCTCGGACAATGGAGGCCCTGTCTCGGCCCCGGGTGAGCGTCCCCTCTCCCTGCACTGACCTCTTGGGCGCGCTCCGGGTCCAGGATCCCCAGGCAGGACCGGTGGGGGGCAGTTCCCCTCCACAGCCACCCAAAGGGGGCCACCGGGCAGAGGATCGCACCCGGCCCCTGGCGGCAGGGACTCGTGGGGGCTGTTGCTAGGAAACCAGAGCCAGCACAGCCCCCAGAACAGCCCTCCCCTTCTTTCTCCCCTTCCTCCTCCTCCCCCCCCAACCTCTGCCTCCAGCACGTTAACCCCTTCGTCCCCAGCAAGCCAGTCCAGGCAGGAGGCCCCCGGCTAAAGGGCCAGGAGGAAAACTGCCGATCGGAGAGTTCTGCGTCCCTGGTCACATCCTGGGTGGCCCACGCGATGGGCCCGCACACACACGTGGAAGCATGGACTCTGCACCACCCTTTCACCTTTCTGCGCCTCAGTTTCCCCATCCAAAGCCCACCTCGCGGGCAATGCAGTACCAGCGTGGCTCTAGAATACTCATACCGTCAGCAGAGCATTTCCAGGCTGGAAAAAGGGAATAGCCAAAGTCGCTCAGTCGTGTCTGAGTCTTTGTGACCCCAGGGACTACACAGTCCATGGGACTCTCCAGGCCAGAACACTGGAGTGGGCAGCCTTTCTCTTCTCCAGGGGATCCTCCGGACCCAGGGATCGGACGCAGGTCTCCCTCACTGTGGACGGATTCTTTACCAGCTGAGCCACCAGGGAAGACCAAGAGGTCTTTCTCATGGATGGGGAAGCTGAGGTTCAGACTGGGGAAGCAACTTTCCCGAAGTCGCCCAGGAAACACGAGGTGGGACCAGGAAGTGGAGGGGACTGACCCCAGGCCTCCAGTCTGGGTCTGTCTGACTCCAGTCTAACGGAACTGGACGTGGCGAAGGATGGATGGTCCAAGCTGCAGAAAGCGCCAAGGACCTCCAGATACTGGGCCACTTGAGCCTTAGCCACTGGCCCACCAGGAACATCCCATTTCTGTGGTTTTAAAGACCACCTCTACGGTCACACTGCCAGCCTGACCTCCCCAGGAGCTCCAGACTTCTGCCCAGAAGTGCGCCTACTCAGCAGGTGCGTTCCAGGGTTGACACCTGCCCTCCCTGCTCCCAAGCGTCCCAGCTCAGCTGGCGGCAGTTCCAGCCTGCCGGGGGCGCAGGCTGAACCCCTCGGGCCCAGCCCTGGCTCCTCTGCCCCTCACACCTGCGTGCCTCCCATCCACCAACCTCGGTGGCTCTGCCTTCCCAATGCGTCCAGAATCTGACCACTCCTGGCCACTCCCCCTTCCACCACCCCCTCCAAAGCGCCATCACCTTGAGGGCCATCAGCACAGCCCCTGACGGGCCTCCTGCTCCCCCTTCACCCCTCGCCCGACACACTCTGTTCCCAACCAGCAGCCGAGTCACTCCTCTGCTCAAACCCTCAAATGCCTACTTCATTCACAGTGGAAACGGGACTCCTCACCCTGGCCTACAAGACCCCACCTGGTGAGTCCCTCCCGCCCCCCGACTTACACCCTACCTCTCCCCACAGCTTCTCCCCCAGAGTCACGGGGCCACGTGCAGGCTCTCGCACGCCCTACCTCAGGGCGTCCGCACCGACGGCGTTGCTCGCTTGTTCCTGGCTGTGCCGGGCCCCCACTGCTGCCTGGATCGCCTCTGCCCTGCAGTGTGCGGGCTGCTCACTGGGCTTCCCTTGTGCAGCATGCGTTCCAGCGTGTACGGGCTCAGCAGCTGCAGTCCCGGGCTCCGGGGCACAGGCCCATCGTCGTGGGGCCCAGGCTTCCTTGCTCCGTGGCACGTGGGATCTTCCCAGTCCAGGGAGCAGACCGGTGTCTCCTGCATTGGCAGGTGGGTCCCTAACCACTGGACCACCAGCAGCCCTGCCCCGGCTGGCTGCTCTGCCTGAAACACTCTTCCGCAGTCACACCCAGGGGCCCTCCTGCACCGCGTCGGGGCTCTGCTCCAAGGCCGCTGTCAGAGGCCCTCCAAGCACCCGCTTCTCCAACAGCACACGCGTGCCCACAGCACACCGTGTCCTCGGCCTCTGCTCTCCTCATCTTCGTGGTATTTAATCCTCCAGGTGTCTATACATCCAGCTGCTTGCACTGACCAAAACGTGGACATCATCGTTTACACCCACCGCTCTATCCACGGCCCTGGAGCAGCGCCTGGCACACAGCGGGGCTCGACACACACTTTCTCGTGAGGGAGGGAAGGCCAGTCCACACCAGCCCCGAGGCCTGCCCCACCTCCACCCTCAGGGGCGGGGAGAAGGCAGCCGAGGCCCGGGTGCCTGCACGCCAGGCCCGGCGGAACCCAGCCTCAGCCAGGACGGCCCCTCCCTGAGAACTGCACAGACTCAGGGCCAAGCCATGCAGGAGGCGGCTCCCCAAAACCCGCCTGGGAAGAGGCCCGGGCGGTGATCAGAGGAGGGGTGCGGTGGGCGGGACCACTGTTACCAACTCGCTCCCCAAAGACCAGGTTCTTGCTCCGGTGAGTCCGGAGCACATGGCTGGGAGAGGGGATGGGACCTTGAGGCGGCCGTGGCTGCAGCCCTCGGCTGCTCCAGCGGGCAGGTGAGGGACCCTGGCACACGCCCGGCTCTCCCGCGAAGGGTCACACAGCCCCCACGGGCAGTCTGCCCGCGTGGAGGGAGCCTCCTGGTCGCGGCCCACAGGGGTCCACCCTGGCTCCAGCCTCCTCTTCTGCCCCAAGCTCTGCCTCCCTCAGCGAAGAGGCTGTCACTTTATCCCAGAGAGAGCTCTGGGCAGGAAGAAATAACCCGTGCAGAACTCGGAGCTAAAAAATAGCTCAGCCCACCCCGGCAAGGCGGCAAGGCGAGGCAAGCTGTCTGGGCAGCTTCTGGGCTCTCCTGAAATGCCCTGTGCGGAGCTCCAGGGGACCCAGAGGCCTCAGCCCCAAGGCGCAGCACTGAGATTCAAGCCGCCCCTTTACCTGTGCGCCACAGCCTCCCGCAGGGAAGACGTGAGTGTGCTCCAGGAGCTCCCTGTCCTCCGCACCTGCCAGGGAGGGACAGAAAAGCTCTAAAGGGGGCAGGGCGCCCACAAGGGACGGAATCAGCCCATTTTACAGAGGAAGAAACTGAGGCTTAGGAACGTAAAGAGACCCATCCACGGTCAAGGTCATCAGAGGCCGATCCGTGATGAAGCCCCAGGTGGAGATGTCCGGCCACGTCTGTCCCCTGTAGCGGCTGCCTCTTCCTCAACAGACCAAGGGATCCATCACCACACACCCCTGCAGTGAACGTCTCGCCTCCCAGAGGCTGCCTGGGGCTCAGGGCAGAGAGCACAGGAGGCTGGACTGGAGGAGCTCAGCGGGAAAGGAGGTGGTTTCAACCGTGAAACGGATTGGCCCTGAAGCCTGCTGTCCTAGGAGGGAGTCAAAGCTGGGAATCTGACCCCGGGGCGGGGGGGACGGTCCCAAACACCAGTCCTCTCGTTTTCAGCTTTGAGCACAGCCGGGCGGTGCTCAGCAGGCCTGTGACTGGACCCCTAGGGGGCGGGGCAGCTCAGACGCCGCCGGTAGCCCATAGCCCGCCCCGCAGAGGACGCCTGTGCCCCTCCTCACAGCCCTTGGCGCAGAACCCCCACGGGCGCCCCGCGGGCTCCGAGCCCGCCCACTGCCCGGTGGGAGTCTGATCCACTGAACCACCCGGAAGTCCCCGGCAGGACAGTGGCCGGCCCTTCACTTCCTCACTATGACACAGAGATGCTACTCCACCAGTCTCTCCCTGGTTCCTCTCCCACAGGAAAACTCTAAAGATCCCCACTGCAGAGGGCTTTCATAAGGATTAAATGAGATATCCCTGGTGGCTCACACAGTAAAGAATCCAGCTACAATGCAGGAGACCCAGGTTCAATCCCTGGGTCAGGAAGATCCCCTGGAGGAGGGCATGGCAGCCCACTCAAGTACTCTTGCCTGGAAAATCCCACGGACAGAGGAGCCTGGTGGGCTATAGTCCATGGGGTCGCAAAGAGTCAGACAATACCGAGCGACTAACACTTTAACAGTAACTGAGATAATAATTCACATAAAATGCCTTGAGGAGAGCCTGGAACTCAGTAGGTGCTCAACAAATGTTTGTTGAGTGAATGAATGAGCACCTCCCTCTAACTGGCCAGCAGCCCCATCTACAAGGAAGGGGTCCCAGGCAGAGCTGAGTGGTCCCCGGGCCCTCCCCATCACTGTCATCAGGAGCCTTCCTGGGCCAGTGAGAGCCAGATGAGAAGGGGGCAGCCCCTCTCGCAGCGTCTGACTGGGCCGTGATCCCACTGAGAGCCAGGGCTGCCCACTGACGGGCTCGGGGACTGCTGGGCCCGGCCTGAGGTGAACACTCGGCTGCACGGAGTTTCACCTGCGACCTGCCCCCTCAAAGTCAAGACTCCAGGGGCTTCCCCGGTGCCCCAGTGGTTAAGAAAGGCTCTGCTCCCAGGGCCGGGGGGCCCGGGTTCGATCCCCAGTCAGGGAACTAGATTCTGTGCGTTGCAGTGCAGATCCTGGGTGTTTCAGCGAAGACCCTGTGTGCTGAGACTAACACCAGGCACAGCCAAACAAAAAAAGGTCCAGATTCCAGAAAGAGAGGTCGCAGTCAGGGAAGAAGAAGAAGCAGCGACGCTGAGTTTCCTCAGCTGGGGCAAAACACGGCGACCACCAAAACCCAGTGTGTGGTGTCAGGGAGACAGTCTAGCCACCTGGACGCTGGCCTTATGCAAAGCCCCCAGCCTGCAGAGAGCCACAGATACCAGGCTGCTTTCCTTGCTTGAACCCAAATGCTAAACTCAGGGAGAGCAAGCCCCCTCCAGGCAACAAGCTCATAGTGACTCCCCCCGCCACGGCTGCCCATGCCTGTCACTTGACACCGTATCAGGAGCTTCCTCAACTGACCTGTGGGAAGAGACAGACCTGGGAAGGCAGGATCCAGCGCTCTCCTCCCTGCTTGCAGCCAGCAGACCGAACAGGCGCTCCACAGTGCCACACTGGCGTGGGCTGGGGGGATGGACGGTGGATGCCAGCACAGACGCCCGTGCACTCCCTGCCAAGGCTGAGCCCCTCGCCAGGTTCACCCGAGGTCTGTCCTGTGGCCAAGGTCTCGGTCGGGGCGGAGACAGCATCTCCTTTCCCATGAGAAGGCAAACCGGGAAGTGAGTGATGAAGGGCCCCCCTCCCACGTGTGTGCCCCACACAGGAGACCTCTCTCCAGGCCCCCTGCCCTCCTCTGGGGACCTAACAGCGCTCAAGGGCAGGGCTGGAAACCAGGCTTCTTTTTTCAGCCTAGCTGGGTCTTTGTTGTGACTTAGTTGCCCCAAGGCAGGTGGGATCTTAGTTCCCTAACAACCCCTGAGCTGGGAGGTGGATGCTTAACCACTGGACCACCAGGGACATTCCCAGGAAAGCCAGGCTTTATCTCCTGGATCCACCCAACAGCGTCTCCTAATCATTCCACAAAAACTGACCGAGCGCGACCGCATGCCAGGTGCCATGAAGGTTCTGGGAACTCGGTCCCTGCCTCCCTGAAGTCCACAACCCCACAGGCAGGCAGATGCTTAACAGTCACATAAATCCATCACTGTGGGCTTCCCTGATGGCGCAGCAAGCAAAGAACCTGCCTGCAAAGCGGGAGACCCAAGAGACGCAGGTTCAACCCCTGGGTGGAAAAGATCCCCTGGAGGAAAATGGCAACCACTCCAGCATTCTTCCTGAAAAAGCCCATGGACACGGGAGCCGGGCGGGATGTAGTCCGTGGGGTTGCAAAGACCAACACGTACGCACATGAATCCATCGTTACAAACCAGGGTGTGCGCTGCGGGGTGGAGGAGAACGCCAGGGCTTAACTGAGACTGCACTCCAGGCCCCTGTATTGAAAAGGACTTCTTTTTTGGGTGTTAGTTCTAAAAGGTCTTGTAGGTCTTCACAGAACCGTTCAACTTCAGCTTCTTCGCCGTTACTGGTTGGGGCATAGACTTGGATAACTGTGATATTGAATGGTTTACCTTGGAGATGAACAGAGATCATTCTGTCATTTTTGAGATTGCATCCAGTACTGCATTTTGGACTCTTTTGTTGACCACGATGGCTACTCCATGTCTTCTGAGGGATTCCTGCCCACAGTAGTAGATATAATGGTCATCTGAGTTAAATTCACCCATTCCAGTCCATTTTAGTTTGCTGACTCCTAGAATGTCGACATTCACTCTTGCCATCTCTTGTTTGACCACTTCCAATTTGCCTTGATTCATGGACCTGACATTCCAGGTTCCTATGCAATATTGCTCTTTACAGCATCAGACCTTGCTTCTATCACCAGTCACATCCACAGCTGGGTATTGTTTTTGGTTTGTCTCCATCCCTTCATTCTTTCTGGAGTTATTTCTCCACTGATCTCCAGTAGCATATTGGGCACCTACCGACCTGGGGAGTTCCTCTTTCAGTATGCTATCATTTTGCCTTTTCATACTGGAGTAACAGGCAAATTTGGCCTTGGAATATGGAATGAAGCAGGGCAAAGACTAATAGAGTTTTGCCAAGAAAATGCACTGGTCATAGCAAACACCCTCTTCCAACAACACAAGACAAGACTCTACACATGGACATCACCAGATGGTCAACACTGAAATCAGATTGATAATTCTTTGCAGCCAAAGATGGAGAAGCTCTATACAGTCAACAAAAACAAGACCAGGAGCTGACTGTGGCTCAGATCATGAACTCCTTATTGCCAAATTCAGACTGAAATTGAAGAAAGTAGGGAAAACCACTAGACCATTCAGGTAGGACCTAAATCAAATCCCTTATGATTATACAGTGGAAGTGAGAAATAGATTTAAGGGACTAGATCTGATAGAGAGTGCCTGATGAACTATGGACGGACGTTCGTGACATTGTACAGGAGACAAGGATCAAGACCATCCCCATGGAAAAGAAATGCAAAAAAGCAAAATGGCTGTCTGGGGAGGGCTTACAAATACCTGTGAAAAGAAGAGAAGTGAAAAGCAAAGGAGAAAAGGAAAGATATACCCATTTGAATGCAGAGTTTCAAGGAATAGCAAGGAGAAATAAGAAAACCTTTCTCAGTGATCAATGCACAGAAATAGAGGAAAATAACAGAATGGGAAAGACTAGAGATCTCTTCAAGAAAATTAGAGATACCAAGGGGACATTTCATGCAAAGATGGGCTCGATAAAGGACAGAAATGGTCTGGACCTAACAGAAGCAGAAGATATTAAGAAGAGGTGGCAAGAATACATGGAAGAACTGTACAAAATAGATCTTCACAACCAAGATAATCACGATGGTGTGATCACTCACCTAGAGCCAGACATCCTGGAATGTAAAGTCAAGTGGGCCTTAGAAAGCATCACTATGAACAAAGCTAGTGGAGGTGATGGAATTCCAGTTGAGCTGTTTCAAATCCTGAAAGATGATGCTGTGAAAGTGCTGCACTCAATATGCCAGCAAATTTGGAAAACTCAGTAGTGGCCACAGGACTGGAAAAGGTCAGTTTTCGTTCAAATCGCAAAGAAAGGCAATGCCAAAGAATGCTCAAACTACCGCACAATTGCACTCATCTCACACGCTAGTAAAGTAATGCTCAAAATTCTCCAAGCCAGGCTTCAGCAATACGTGAACCATGAACTTCCAGATGTTCAAGCTGGTTTTAGAAAAGGCAGAGGAACCAGCAATCAAATTGCCAACATCCTCTGGATCATCGAAAAAGCAAGACAATTCCAGAAAAATATCTATTTCTGCTTTATTGACTATACCAAAGCCTTTGACTGTGTGGATCACAATAAACTGCGGAAAATTCTGAACGAGATGGGAATACCAGACCACCTGACCTGCCTCTTGAGAAACCTATATGCAGGCCAGGAAGCAACAGTCAGAACTGGACATGGAACAACAGACTGGTTCCAAATAGGAAAGAGAGTATGTCAAGGCTGTACATTGTCACCCTGTTTATTTAACTTCTATGCAGAGTACATCATGAGAAACGCTGGGCTGGAAGAAGCACAAGCTGGAATCAAGATTGCTGGGAGAAATATCAATAATCTCAGATATGCAGATGACACCACCCTTACGGCAGAAAGTGAAGAGGAGCTAAAAAGCCTCTTGATGAAAGTGAAAGAGGAGAGTGAAAAAGTTGGCTTAAAGCTCAACATTCAGAAAACGAAGATCATGGCATCTGGTCCCATCACTTCATAGGAAATAGATGGAGAAACAGTGGAAACAGTGTCAGACTTTATTTTGGGGGGCTCTAAAATCACTGCAGATGGTGACTACAGCCATGAAATTAAAAGATGCTTACTCCTTGGAAGAAAGTTATGACCAAACTAGATAGCATATTGAAAAGCAGAGACATTACTTTGCCAACAAAAGTCCGTCTGGTCAAGGCTATGGTTTTTCCAGTGGTCATGTATGGATGTGAGAGTTGGACTGTGAAAAAAGCTGAGTGCCAAAGAATTGATGCTTTTGAACTGTGGTGTTGGAGAAGACTCTTGAGAGTCCCTTGGACTGCAAGGAGATCCAACCAGTCCATTCTGAAGGAGACCAGTCCTGGGTGTTCATTGGAAGGACTGACGCTAAAGCTGAAACTCCAATACATTGGCTACCTCATGCGAAGAGTTGACTCATTGGAAAAGACTCTGATGCTGGGAGGGCTTGGGGGGCAGAAGGAGAGGGGGACGACAGAGGATGAGATGGCTGGATGGCATCACTGACTCGATGGACGTGAGTCTGAGTGAAGTCCAGGAGTTGGTGATGGACAGGGAGGCCTGGCGTGCTACAATTCATGGGGTCGCAAAGAATCGGACACAATTGAGCAACTGAACTGAGCTGAGACTGAGGGCAGTAGTCCAACATTCCAATTCAACTCTCCAAGGGTTGATGCTGGTCCCATGAACTCCACGTGGTCACTGGATGGCCTGCCCTACATCGTAGCTGCTCAGAACAGGAGGACCGGGCCTGGCAATGGCCCCGCCCATTTCCCCAGAGGCGGCGAAGCTCACAGCTGCTCCAGCTTCCAAGGGCCCTCCCACCTCCCAACGGATGTTTGGATTTTAAGCCAAACCCAAGGAATACGGGATGTTGTGGGCGCTTTTTTTTTTCCTCTTTTGCTTTTTTTGGAGGGAGGCAGTATTGGATTTCAAATTTTCCATTCCATTTGGCTTACACAATTACAGTTTCACGGATCCAGCTAAGGCAGTGCCTCTCCACGGGGATGACTTTGCCCCCCAGGGACATGTGGCAACATCTCGAGGCATTTGCGTTGGCACAGCTGGGAGGGCAGGGGAAGCGAGTGGCATGCAGAGGGCAGAGGCCAGGGATGCTCCGCACAGCCCAGCCCCGCAACAGAGAATCGTCCGGCTCCGGCGTCCACGGGGCCAAGGCAGAAACCCCTGGTCACGGGGCGTCTGGTCAAGTCCTCTGAGGATCAGAGCAGACCCTGGCGTGTTAATTCTGGGTCACCTTACTGCTATCAGTCACAGGGACACAGAGACCAAAGTCTCCGCCACCAGTTTCCATGGCGGGTAATACCAGGCTCCAAGTCTGCAAAGGACCTGCACTGTTTCGTGGATCTCGGAGCAGAGACCACGGCCGGCTTCTCCGTGCGCCTCCACCACCCGGCATGGCATCCGGAACACAGGACGTGGGCAGCGGGCAGGAAGTGGGGAGAGAGGGCAGCCTCTTCAGAGCGAGGACAGTGGCTTACCCCTCCCGGGCTCAGTGCCCAGCACTATTTCTGGTACCTCGCAGCCATCACTGATTTCATGAACAAACCACCAGACGGAGCGCTGTCCCGGGCCAGGGGCGAGGCCCCCCACCCGACCCCCAGCCTCGCCGAGGTGCACGGCTTACTCACCAAGCACCTTCAGCAAGCTGGGTGCAGGTGCAGCCCCGCTGGGCTGGCACGGTGGTGAGAAAGACGGACGCGGCCCCGAGACTCGAAGCTCGTGGTCCAGCAGGGGAAGGTGAACCGACTGGGCACCCACGGTCGAAAGCAGACGGGGGGCTTCTGCAGGGGAGACCTGGGGCCTGGGGCACTCCTGGGAGTGGCCCTGAACACAGACGGGGGGTTGATGGTCCTTGAAACAGTGAGGGAAACCACATACAGTTCATCTCTGCACGCCCTGGAGCAGGGAGCAGGAGGGAGGGAGGGAGGCGGAAGGGGCTTCCAGCGGGAGCCGGGGGCCCCTCCGCGGCCCCGACTCGCCTCTCCCCAGCAACCTGGCCCAGGAGCTCACCCCTGCAGGCAGAGTTGAGTGGGTGGAATCCAGGGCCCAGGCACTAGGCCCGGCGCCATCTAGGAGCAAGTTCCAGAAGGAGCACCTGACACGCAGCCGTCCCTGCTAGGGGCCCAGAGCGACTCCAGGCCCTTCAGTCCTGTGATCACGACCATCTTTGTAACAACCTTTCGAGAGAGGAACTTTTAGCACTCCCATTCTACAGACTGGGAAACAGAGGCACAGAGAGGGTAAGAAAAGGGCTCAAGGTCACGCAGCCGACCCACGGGGGAGCCTGGCTTGGACCCCGGGCCACCTGGTTGCAGGGCTGTGCCTGGAACCCCTGGAACAGTCACACCTTCGTCCCTCAGCCTCGAGCAGGCACCCTGCACTGGGCTCCCCTGCTGTCTGGGAAGCACTCAGGTGAGGGGGTGGGACCGGGAGGACCCCACTCGGGGGGCGCTGGTGGGATGGGGCCCCCACGGGCAGCACGTCAAGAGGAGAAGCTGGGGGACCGGTGGACAGAGTGCTCCCACCAAGGCCCCGGCGAGGGGTCTAGCCACGCTGTCCCCAGCAAAGCCTCAATACACGGGCCCCTCCCAAGGCAGCAGGACACAAACACGGTAAGTCTTGTGTGACATTCTCGCCAGGAACCACCTGAGAGCTGAAGGCAGACAGCTTCCCGAGAGACCAGGGGTTCACCCTCACCCCTTAAGCCCCCAGCCCAGCACCAGAGCAGGCCCCCAGGCAGGGACAGCCGTGACTCAGGCCCCACTGTGCCTGCTGGGTACCAGCCAGCACCCTCCCCTCTGCTGGGGGGAGGGCTACCACACATCAGGCAGGACCCCCTCAGGGCAGGCTCCTCATCCATGGGATTTTCCAGACCAGAATACTGCAGCGGGTTGCCACTTTCTTCTCCGGGGGATCTTCCCAACCCAGGGATCGAACCCAGATCTCCCGTGCTGCAGGCAGACTCTTTACAGTCCGAGCCACCAGGGTGGTCTCCCGTTAGAAAGGGATGAACCTGCCCTCATTCAGCCCTGTGGAGTTTCCCAGGACAAGGCTCCTCCCGGCTGCATGGACGCTCATTAGCTGGCCCTCCTTCCGAGTGTCAGTTGCTAGGAGGTGTCCCAGGCTGCCACGGTCCCCCTCTTTAGCTCAGCAAACACTTCTTGGGTGCCCACGACACGCCAGGGGGTGAACGGCCTGCGATGTGACCTGGGTCGCACATCCTCCTCACCAAGGTCAGGGCGCACGCAGGAACACGGCAGGCTCAGCTCACCCCCGGGACGCTGACTCACACTGCCCACATGCATGGACGAGCGAGGCTGTCCCTCCAGAATTAGGTCCTGCGCTTTCCTGCTCACAAGTGTGAAATCCAAGTGACAGGAACTGACAGGAAAGCCCAGCGACTGCTCTCACTGGCACGGACTCAGACTCGGACTCACTGGACTGCGGAGCTTCTAGTAAAACCAGGAGCTGGGTGCGGGGCTTCATGCGCGCTTCGGGATGGACCAGCCCGGTCCCCACGGGACGGGCTGCTCTCTCTCGAGGCTCCCAGAGCCCCGCGGCTGAGTCTGCTTGCTGCTCTACCCGAAAGGCCTAGCGCCACATCTAGCAGCCAACAGCGGTTCAATAAATGTGGGGGGGACTGAACCAAGCCAGAAAGCGGGGGCTCAGAGAAGCACGGCGACCTGCCCGAAGTCAGGCAGCTGGAGAGCAGAGAGCCCACCCCCCTCCAAACTTCCCCAGGTTTGAGCCCAGGCCGTCCAGCAGCCCCCCAGGACACGTTTCCCGGGGTGAAGCCACTGCCCCGCCAGGCCCCAGGAAAGCACGGGTGAGCACCGCGGGAAACCTTATTAAGGCAAAGCAAAGAAAGGGATACCCAAAGCACGCTGGTGGAGGCAGGCCCAGCCTGTGAGTCACACGGCCCAGAATACCCGGGTCTCAGCCAGCTCTAGGGCAGGCCCGGGCCCCAGCAACTGACAGAGCAGTGGCAGGACCCGTGGGCCTTGGGCGAGGGGTCAGGCTGTCTCTGCCACGAACTCCCACCAGCGCAGGACAAGTCACTTCCTCTCCCACGCTCTGACTGTCTGGTCTGGGAGAAGGGCCAAGGGTCTGGGGCTGCTACTGCCCACGGGGCTTGGGGGGGAGGGCCAAGCCAAAGGCAGCCTCCCGCTCCCTCCTGGACAAAGCTTGACCCACATCCCCCCGTCCTGCTGCAGAGCGGACCCTCTTCCACCCCATCCCCAATGCCTGCAGGACAATCCCACACTCCAGGGCTGCGGGCCTCACCAGGAAGCTCCTGTCAGACCTGCGGGCCACTCTCAGCCTGAGACGACTAGCCGCTGAGGGCCTGAGGAGGGTGCGCAGCTGAGTACCGACTTTACACCAGGAGCTTTGGGAACAGTCTCACCCCACCCCAACAATGGCCTGATGAGGCATGAGGTATAGTTCCCATCTTTCAGAGGGAGCTGTGGAAGCTAAGCCAGATGAAGGCACTGCCCGTGCTCACAAAGCTAGCGAGACCAGCTCCTGAAGCCCCCACCCTACGCCCTCATTCCTGCTTGCAGGTCGGCTCCCGGAGGACAGGGATGGGGGGCCTGGGTGTCCCCCTTGTGCAGGGTCCCCAAGAGAAGGCTTAGGTGATTGGCCGAGCGGTCAGTCCCACAGCCATGCCCAGGCCCCAGGAGAGCTCTGCACATTGCAAAGAAGAGCTCCCTGGGGTTCTACCTGCAGAATCACTACATCCGGGTGCCCTGGGCCTGGCCCCGCCTGCCAGGGAGCCCACGCCAGCCTGCCCCCACCTGGCAGAAGGAGACCCTGAGGCCCCGGCTCAGCGGAGCCAGAGAGCAGACCTCAGCACTGCGGCGCGGCCCCAGGGCAGTGGAGAAACCGCTGGGGGCCCAGTGTGGAAAGCAGGGCTTTGCTGGGAGACCCTCGCGGCCCAGCTCCAGGCCCCCCCGCCCCGGCTGTTCAGACTGAGGCAGACCTCCTGCCTTCGCTGTGCCTCGGTTTCCTCCCCAGACACCATCGCTGCTGACCGCGGGACAGGAGCGCCAGGCGAACGCGGTCATGGGGAACGGAGCACCTGCCCCTTCCCCTGCTGGAGGGTGCTCGCCCATCCCGCCCCTCAGGTGGGTGGGAGGCGCAGAGCCTGGCGGTCCTCCAGGCAGCCAGCCCAAACAGGTTTTCCCTGGGAGTAGACTCCGTGGTTAATATTCACCTGCTTATGACCCAAATCTTCCAGGGCATCAGGCCTGCCTGAATCACTCAGCCCTGAGAACTCAAACCAAGTGGGGACGTGAAGTGGGAGGGGTAGGGAGCTGGGCCAGGAGGGGTGATGGACCCCAGTCCCTCCAGGCCCCCAGGCCCAGGCTGGTGGAGGAAGGAAGGTCCCTCCCATGACCCTACAGACGAGTGAGAAGCCCTGCCTGCAGCAGCCGGCTCTGAAGACTCCAAGCCCCTCAGATGATGATCCATTTCCAAAAGGCCCTGGAAACCAGTGTGGGCCTGTGAAGGGGAGGCCGGGACCGAGGGAGGCAGCTGCGGACGTGAGACTGACCTGCCTCCCCCCGACCCTTTCTCGGCCTGGAAGCCGTGCCCTGTGTCATCTGCCTGGGACCCGCCCGTCTACATTTTGAACCTTAACACAAGCCAACTTCAGGGAAATCTTCCGAGAGGCCCACTGGGGGAGCCAGCCACTCACCCCTCGGAGAGACTAACTCTCCGGACTGGAATCATTTGCTTTGTTTTCCGACTCCCCCACCAGACAGCGAGCTCCTTGAGGGCAGAGACGGTGCTTTCCACATCCGTCCGTCCGGTGCCCAGTGCAGCCCTCCGCACATGGGAGGGATTCAAGAGCGATGGGCGGATGGGTAAAGAAACAGGTGCATTAGATCCATGGGTGCATGGATGGATGCATGGGTGGATGGATGGGTAGATAAAATGACAAGTGAATGAAAAATGACAGGGGTCCACAAGTAGTGACCCAAGGCCTCTGGTCTCAGGGCTCTGCTTCCATCTGGAATTTACCAGGGAGGCCAGACAGAGGCAGAGACGGTTGGATGGCATCATCGACTCAATGGACCTAACTTTGAACAAGCTCAGGGAGATAGGGAAGGACAGGGAAGCCTGGCGTGCTGCAGCCCATGGGTCACAAAGAGTCGGACATGACTGCGCGACGGGACAGCAACAGCCAGCTTTGCCCAGGTGTTAGTCTGACCCAGTCGTTTCCTAGACACGTCTCCCATCTGGCTGAACATCCCTATGCGATGGCTCTGCCCCTTCACCAGGCTGTGGCACGCATGACGTGGTGTCCGAGGCCGCGTCTGACCTCACAGTCATGTCCTGAACACCTCCCCGGGCCTAGACCACTGTATCAGAGAATGACAAGCAACTGAAAAAAAGACCTGGAGAGCTTTCTAGACACGGTGACCTCTGATCCCAGCCAAGATCTGCTGGGTTAGAATCGCTAAGGGTTCAGTTCAGTTCAGTTCAGTTCAGTCGCTCAGTCGTGTCCAACTCTGCGACCCCACGAATCACAGCACGCCAGGCTTCCCTGTCCATCACCATCTCCCGGAGTTCACTCAGACTCATGTCCATCCAGTCCGTGATGCCATCCAGCCATCTCATCCTCTGTCGGCCCCTTCTCCTCCTGCCCCCAATCCCTCCCAGCATCAGAGTCTTTTCCAATGAGTCAACTCTTCACATGAGGTGGCCAAAGTACTGGACTTTCAGCTTTAGCATCAGTCCTTCCAAAGAAATCCCAGGGCTGATCTCCTTCAGAATGGACTGGTTGGATCTCCTTGCAGTCCAAGGGACTCTCAAGAGTATTCTCCAACACCACAGTTCAAATGCATCAATTCTTCGGTGCTCAGCCTTCTTCACAGTCCAACTCTCACATCCATACATGACCAGTGGAAAAACCATAGCCTTGACCAGACGGACCTTAGTCGGCAAAGTAATGTCTCTGCTTTTCAATATACTATCTAGGTTGGTCATAACTTTTCTTCCAAGGAGTAAGCGTCTTTTAATTTCATGGCTGCAGTCACCATCTGCAGTGATTTTGGAGCCCCCCAAAAACAAAGTCTGACACTGTTTTCACTGTTTCCCCATCTATTTCCCATGAAGTGATGGGACCAGATGCCATGATCTTCGTTTTCTGAATGTTGAGCTTTAAGCCAACTTTTTCACTCTCCTCTTTCACTTTCATCAAGAGGCTTTTTAGCTCCTCTTCACTTTCTGCCATAAGGGTGGTGTCATCTGCATATCTGAGGTTATTGAGATTTCTCCCGGCCATCTTGATTCCAGCTTGTGTTTCTTCCAGTCCAGCGTTTCTCACTTCTGCATAGAAGTTAAATAAGCAGGGTGACAATGTACAGCCTTGACACACTCCTTTTCCTATTTGGAACCAGTCTGTTGTTCCATGTCCAGTTCTAACTGTTGCTTCCTGACCTGCATACAGATTTCTCAAGAGGCAGGTTAGGTGGTCTGGTAGTTCCATCTCGTTCAGAATTTTCCGCAGTTTATTGTGATCCACACAGTCAAAGGCTTTGGCATAGTCAATAAAGCAGAAATAGATGTTTTTCTGGAACTCTCTTGCTAGATTCAAGAATTCACATTTTGTTCTAAAGCTTCCTGGAGATGCTGATAATTGGCCAGGCTTGGGAAATGTGAGCTTGTGGGAAGCAGAGTAGCTGGCGACTGAAGGCTGTGACCAGGGAAGGGTCACATGGAGCCAGCACCACGCCTGGCAGGTTGTCAGGCTCCTAAGTCTACTTCGACTCAGAGAGTCTAACAGCCCTTTTCAAAGTGTGGCCCCTGGACTACTGACTTCAGAACAACCTGAATGAAAGCGGGACTTTTTAAAATGTAGATTCTAAGGTCCAACCCCAACCTACAAGCTTACAGTCTCCTGGGGTGAGGCTCAAGAATGGGCACTCTTTGCAGGCTGTCAGGGCGATGGCGGCACGAACATATGAGAATTACTGACTCCTGGTCCCCAGGGTGCTCAGGGCACCTGCTTGCGTCCGGCACCTTCAGGCACATCTAACATCTTGAGAGAGAAAAGTTCCCATCTGCACATCTTAGGAGTTCCCTGGTGGCCTCGTGGTTAGGACTCTGGGCCCAGGTTCAATGCCTGATCCAGGAAGCGAGATTCTGCAAGCCACATGGCATGGTCAAAAAAAGAAAACCAGGGCATCTTGGATGATTCCAAGAACCCAGCAAGGGAAGGCACCAACTGTGCCCACTCCCACGGACTTCCCTGGTTAAGAATCTGTGCTTCCACTGCAGGGGACGCAGCTTTGACCCCTGGTCAGGGCGCTATCCTGCATGCCATGTGAAGTGCACCCACTGCTCAGAGCATCAGCCCTGCAGGGGATAAGCAAAGCACTGCACACAGCCGCGTATCGCACGGGTGTGGGGACTGAGGCCTGCGTCTTGTCCACGGTCAGCAACGAGTGAGGGGCAGAGCCAGCCCGGCAGCCAGGGGCCCGCGCTCCAGCCTCCCCATGGCCCGGCCACCTGCCTCCCCTCCTCCGAGTCTGCTCCAGGTGAGCGGAGCACCTCAGCCAGCCCTATGGCCCCTGGAAGACAGCATGGCTTTACTCGGAAGACTCCTGCCGTCTCCACCACGGACGGTGATACAGCGCCTCGCGCTCCAGGGAGGAAGGGGCCTCAGAAAATGGAAGGAGCAGAAACAGTTTGGTATGGATCCCAGGGAGACGGGAGAAGGTCTCATTATCAAGCTCAGTAGGGAGGCTCCCCAAACTGAGCCATCAGTCCGCAGAGCCTGAGTTTAAACCGTCCTGGGAAACCACCGACATCAGCGTTTCTCCATCTGCACAAGCGCTCTGGGGGAACACCTGTGTCCTGAAATACGCTAACAGAGTCTTACTGCAAAAAAAACCAAAAACAAAAACAAACGTGTTCGGTGGTCAGACCAGGAAGCACCAGAGCAGAAATCAAAGCGCTAGGGCTCCAGAGTCTGCTTAAACCGTGACACAGACGAAGCAAGCTCGAGGCCGAGAGGATTACAGGCCGTGCCCAAAGTCACAGGGCTTGGGGGGCGGGGGGGGGGGGGGGCGGGTGGTGAGCCTGCAGCCGCCTCCAGGGTCCCCACGGCACCCAGCGTGCTTACAGGGTTCCTCTCAGCAAGACAGAGGACAGACCGCAAACGCAGTGAGGGGAGGGGAGGGGGCGGCGAACGGGGAGGCGGGACCGAAGCATGCGCACTGCCACGCGGGAGGCAGCCGGCGGGAGGCTGCTGCGCCACCCACCCGGGAGCTCAGCGCGGAGCCCTGGGGTGGCCTGGGGGTGGGATGGGCGGCGGGAGGCAGGCTGAAGACGGAGATGTGTGTGCACACAGCTGGTTCACACCGTTCAGCAGGAACTAACACAGCACTGCCAAGCAATTATACTCCAATTTTTAAAAAGAAAATTGCAGCAGAAATCCTTAGTAAAAAAAGATCCCTCATTTACTATCATTGTTCTTGCTCTAGGGCTTCTGATGGGAGGCCGGGGGATGGGGGGACAGGGGGCGGGAAGTGGGAGGAGGAAGTCACCCCTGTGAGCGCGCCCAGGAGGCGCGGCTGAGAATCCAGCTTCCCACTCCTCTGCGGCTCTTGGGTCTGCCGCTACTGGCTGTGGGCCCCGGGGCAGGCCACAGCCCTTCTCCAGGCTAAGATGTCCCGTATGTAAAATCAGGAGCGGCGACTGGATAGTCCCAGAAGGCCCTTCCAGTCCTAAACCCCACTGTCCCACCCTCAGCCCCCACCACCCCCCAGCTCTCCCCGGACTCTGTACACGGTCGCGGCCTGCACTCCAGGGCCGGGCTGCCCGTGAGGCTGAGCTCTGGCCAACAGCGGACTAAGCGCGGTTTTGCTCTCCCGGACGTGGTCCCATCAACATCTCCACTGTGACTCATCCAGCGAGGGTTTGCAGATCGGGCCCCCATCACCACTGCTCCAGGGTGGGTGGACAGGGTGGGACCCAGAGGGCAGGTTTTGCCCAAACCTCCATATGATGGGCTGAGAGGCAAGACGATCCCCCACAGACCCCCAGCGCTGCCCCTGGGCGTTTAAGTCCAGCCCTCGCATGCAGGTAACTATGGCGTGGCCCTCGGGAAAGTCAGCCAAACTCTTTAGACCTCACTTTTCACATCTGCAGCGTAGCCAATAACACCCACCTCCGCGGTATCAGGGAGCCTGCCGCTCAGTTACACATAAAGCGGCCCGCTCCAGGCCAGGTACACAGAGGTGCCCCGTCAGTGCTCACACCATAAGCGCTATCTAACTGTACGGCTCCCTGAGAGGTTTTCTCAATCCAGTCCCCCCTTCCCCTCAAGGGACAGAGAATGGGAAGTAGGAGGAAAGTGGCAAACGCCTGATTGTTGCAGACTCCCGGAAACCAGAAACCTCACACTTGTAAATTAAGAGACCCTAGATTCTCCATCTGCCCATTTTGCAGAAGAGAAAACTGAGGCTGAGGGTGAAGTCAGGGGTAGGGTGAAATGTCGCCCAAGCTCTCCTGGCTGGTTTGAGGAAGGGGTGGGAGTAGAACCCAGGTGCTGGGCTCCCAGCCCAGGGCTCTTCCTGAGGCCCTGCGCGGTGAAAGAGCAGAGGGTCAGACTCTCTGAAATGCTGCCCCCAAGTGGCTGTGAAATGACGCTGCTGTTTAGTCCTGCAGTCGTGTCCGACTCTCTGTGACCCCGTGGACTGTACCTGCCAGGCTCCTCTGTCCACGGAATCCCAGGCAAGAATACTGGAGTGGGTTGTCATTCCCTTCTCCAGGGGATCTTCCCTACCCAGGGATCGAACCCGCGTCTGCTGCATCGGCAGGCAGATTCTTCACCCCTGAGCCACCTGGGAAGCTCCTGAAATGACGACCAAGGGGCTTCGGGCCACTGGGGCTCCGAGGCCTCGTGATAAAGCTCAAGGGGCTGGACCAGATTTGGGGTGCCCCCAAAGTGGGGTGGCCAGAAAGCAGAAGCCCCTCGGGACTCCATCAGGCGATTTGCCAAGGAAGTCTGATGGGGCCCAGAGGGGCTTCAAGGGGAGGCTCCAGAGCCCGGCACACCAAGGTTTACGTTCCGTCACTGATGAGCTGTGTGACTTTGGGCAAATTACTTACCCTCTCTGATCTTCAGCTGCCCCATCTGTAAAATGGAGATAATAACCCTACAAACCTGAAAAGATTGCCACAGAGAGCCAAAAGAGGACAACGCGTGCGGCCAGGCACATTCAGCAAACACTGCTTATGTGTTCACTCCCTTGGAAGCACGTTTAGTACCATCCCTGCCTCACAGGTGGGGCAAAGCAAGACTCCAGAGAGCCGAGACAGCCGCCCCAAGTGACCGGGCCCTGGGACCTCCTCCCCATGTCTCCCCGCCCCCAGGAGGAGGCCTCTTCCTGGCATCAGTAATACACAGCCGGGGGCCCCCAGCCCCCTCCGCCCTGAGACCGCCCCCCGCCCCTGCAGGCCTCACATGACCTGGCCCAGCCTGAGAGTTTTCCAATCACTCACTGGGGAGGAAGCCAATGCCCCAGGAAACTGCTTAAACACGGCTCCAGCTACTGGGAAGGCAGGTTCCCAGCTACCAGCAGTGACCCAGCTCCTCCCCCGGCCCCCCAGGGGCACCACCCGTCCTCTGAGAGGCCAAAGGGCAACACTTAAAGGCACGAGGGGGCCTGCGGATGATGATGGTCCGTGGCACTCCGGCGAGCCCCTCTCTGCAAGTTACTCACCACCTGCTTCCACCCTTGAGACTCCGGCTGAGGAACCAGCACCTGGGTGCCCTGCCATGCTGTGTGGCCTCAGGCAAGTTGCTTAACCTCTCTGCGTCTCAGGAACCTCTTTAGTCAAGGGAAGTGAGCAGAGTTTGGGAAGCGCAGAGGAGGCAGCAGAGCTCGAACAATGACCCAGGAGTCAGAGAGCCTGCGACAGCCCTAAGGCCTCCCTGGCCTCGCCTGTCCCTCCCAAGGCAGTCTCCACCCAGGACAGAAAGTTCTGAGCACACTGATCACATCCCTCCCCAGACTGAAACTCTTGAACTGTGAGCTCCTAGTGAGACGGTGGGTTCTCAGGCGGAGCCCTGGGCCACACCTCCCCTGCCAGGCGGGAGGCACAGTGCACTCACCCAGCCCCTGAGCACACCAGGGCCACCTCCTCTCCTTGCACCAACTCCCTGCTCCGCCCAGCCCCACCCCCACCCCAGGGTAGTTCCCTGAGCACCTCTGCCCAGCCCCCCCCAACCCCGGGGTAGTTCCCTGAGCACCTCTGCCCAGCCCCACCCCCACCCCGGGGTAGTTCCCTGAGCACCTCTGCCCAGCCCCCCCCAACCCCGGGGTAGTTCCCTGAGCACCTCTGCCCAGCCCCCCCCAACCCCGGGGTAGTTCCCTGAGCACCTCTGCCCAGCCCCCCCGAACCCCGGGGTAGTTCCCTGAGCACCTCTGCCCAGCCCCACCCCCACCCCGGGGTAGTTCCCTGAGCACCTCTGCCCAGCCCCCCCCAACCCCGGGGTAGTTCCCTGAGCACCTCTGCCCAGCCCCCCCCAACCCCGGGGTAGTTCCCTGAGCACCTCTGCCCAGCCCCCCCCAACCCCGGGGTAGTTCCCTGAGCACCTCTGCCCAGCCCCCCCCAACCCCGGGGTAGTTCCCTGAGCACCTCTGCCGGGTCAGGCGCACCCCCCATCAGTCACCTTCCGGCCCCACACCCGCCCCAGACACGTGGCCGCTGTTCCTCGCTCATCTCTAGCTGCGAGCCCAGCACCCGGCTCCTGGTAAGTGTCGGACACAAACGCGCCAGGCCCAGGCGGGGAGGAACGCGAGGACAAGCAAACAACAGCAAGGTAACCGATCCTGAGCTCCGGTCCTCCTGTGCAAGCTGGGCAGCCCTGGGGGGAGGCGGCCTGTGCAAGCTGGGCAGCCCTGGGGGGAGGCGGCCTGTGCAAGCTGGGCAGCCCTGGGGGGAGGCGGCCTGTGCAAGCTGGGCAGCCCTGGGGGGAGGCGGCCTGTGCAAGCTGGGCAGCCCTGGGGGGAGGCGGCCTGTGCAAGCTGGGCAGCCCTGGGGGGAGGCGGCCTGTGCAAGCTGGGCAGCCCTGGGGGGAGGCGGCCTGTGCAAGCTGGGCAGCCCTGGGGGAAGGCGGCCGGCTCGCTGGCTGCGTGCCCTCACCCCCTGCCGCGGGGCACCTCACCTCTCGGGCCTCTCCCTCTCCCCCTGCAGAGTTAGCACAGGAACAGCACCCGCAGCTCACCCGTGGTGAGGGCTCGGGGAGTCAATCCCCCCCGGGGGCGGAGTTCGGTCTGGCAGGAAAAGGGGGCTCCTTGCACTTGACCTCTGGGGAAGGCAAGTGGGAGGGGGGCGTGACGGGGTGCTGACCTTCTGCCGCAGGGTCCTCCGAGCGCCTGGACACCACACTCCTGACCGGCTCAGACACTGCCCTCATCTGCCACCCATGTCCCGCGACCCAGCACCCAGTGCCCTGGAGAACACGGACCCCGTGGAGTCAGGGAACGGGGGCTCAGCCCCACTGAGCCATCTCAGACCAGCCGCTGACCTCCCTGCTCCCTTCTCACCACACAACGGGGGTCAGAGGCATCTCTGCCCGTTCCTTCAGGGGCTACCGAATGACCTCTCCCGGGGGGCCCGCACCCTGCCCATGCTCACCCTCACAGTCCTGGTGGGCCCTGACCTCTCCACCCTCCGCTCAAGGCTTTATTGAGAAACGTGAGGCTGTCCATTGGGACTGTCTCCAACCTTCCTTCTGTACAATCCAAATCTACCCCATCTCCCATTTCCTAAAAGCATCCCTTGTCCCATCAAGGAGCTGGGATGGAAAACTGTGTAACTTCTGAAAGACAAGGGAATACCAGACCACCTGACCTGCCTCCTGAGAAATCTGTATGCAGGTCAGGAAGCAACAGTTAGAACTGGACATGGAACAACAGACGGGTTCCAAATACGGAAAAGAGTAAGTCAAGGCTGTATATTGTCACCCTGCTTATTTAACTTCTATGCAGAGTACATCATGAGAAATGCTGGGCTGGAAGAAGCACAAGGTGGAATCAAGATTGCCAGGAGAAATAACAATAGCCTCAGATATGCAGATGACACCATCCTTATGGCAGAAAGCAAAGAACTAAAGAGCCTCTTCATGAAAGTGAAAGAGGAGAGTGAAAAAGCTGACTTAAAACTCAACATTCAGAAAACTAAGATAATGGCATCCTGTCCCATCACTTCATGGCAAATAGATGGGGAAACAATGGAAACAGTGAGAGACTTTCTTCTCTTGGGCTCCAAAATCACTGCAGATGGTGACTGCAACCATGAAATTAAAAGATGCTTGCTCCTTGAAAGAAAAGCTATGACCAACCTAGACAGCATATTGAAAAGCAGAGACATTACTTTGCCAACAAAGGTCCGTCTAGTCAAAACTATGGTTTTTCCAATAATCATGTATAGATGTGAGAGTTGGACTATAAAGGAAGCTGAGCACCAAAGAATTGATGCTTTTGAACTGTGTGTTGGAGAAGACTCTTAAGAGTCACTTGGACTGCAAGGAGATCCAACCAGTCCATTCTGAAGGAGATCAGTCCTGAATATTCATTGAAAGGACTGATGTTGAAGCTGAAGCTCCAATACTTTGGCCACCTGATGTGAAGAACTGACCCATTTGAAAAGACCCTGATGCTGGGAAAGATTGGGGGAAGGAGAAGGGGACGACAGAGGATGAGATGGTTGGATGGCATCACCAACTCAATGGACATGAGTTTGGGTAGACTCCGGGAGTTGGTGATGAACAGGGAGGCGTGGCATGCTGCAGTCCATGGGGTCGCAAAGTATTGGACACAACTGAGTGACTGAACTGAACTCCCATCAAGGGCCCAGCGCCTCAGCCCACCACCCCTGCTTAGTCACACCGGGGACCACCCTCTCTCATTTGCCTAAAGAACAGGCTCCTGGGGACGTCCTTGGCAGTCCAGTGATTAAGCCTGCAACCTCTAATGCACGACAAGGATACCTGGTCAGAGAACCAAGATCCCACATGCTTCATGGTGAAGCCAAAAAGCTAAAACACAACCTTTTTCGTTTTTGTCCCCTCTTGAAGCAGGCCTGGCCCCCAGCACAAACCACCCCCTTGAGTCTCCCCACTTCCCTCCCCCAGGACATCTTTTCCCAACCCCTCTTTGCTTGGCCAGCATCTCGACACTTGGTCCCCTCCTGGCCCCTCAGCCACTCCCACTTCAGACTCCAGCCCCATCAGTCTTCCAAAGGTGCTCTTGCAATACAGGCCCACACCGCCTCTGTGCTTCCATCTGGTCTGACTTGCACTCTCAACAGCCTGCAGCCCTGGCGACCACCAGCTCTGCGCTGCGGAGGTCCCAGGCATCGTGCCGGCTTCCCGGACACCCCACTCTCCCTTCCCGGAGTGCCCAGCTGCCTCCTCCCAGCCTCCAGGATCCCCCTGACCCCTGCATGGTCCCGCCTGCACCATCTCTGTGCTACTGACACCCAAGGAAGGGGCCCCCACGTTGTGCCTGGACTTTTCAGCCAGTTTCTCAAATCCGAACCCAATTAGATTCTTGGATTCTCCAAAGCTATGCTTCCAGCCTCCTCTGAACCACCTTTTTTTAATCACATCACCATCCACCTAGACATTCAAAAGTAGATTCTAGAAGTTTTGACTCCTCTTGATTTCTCTCTTTCCCTCACCTCATGACCAAGGAAAATGAAGTCACTCAGTCGTGTCCAACTCTTTGCAACCCCATGGACTGTAGCCTACCAGGATCCTCCGTCCATGGGATTTTCCAGGCAGGAATACTGGAGTGGGTTGCCATTTCCTTCTCCAGGAAATCTTCCTGACTCAGGGATCGAACCCAGGTCTCCCGCACTGCGGCAGACGCTTTACTGTCTGAGCCACCAGGGAAGCGGTGACCACCCCATGACCAACCCACCAGAAACTCCAGCTGACTCTTTTTCTGGTAAGCAACCTGAATGCAACGACTTCTCTCCAGACCCGGGGCCTCCACTCACACCCAGGCCATGCTCACGCTTCTCCTGGGCCCGAGTTCACCCAGCCCCTGGGCCGGTTCTCCTCCTGCAGCCAGAGGGCGTTTCCCCGAGGTACGTCGGAGCCCACGAGGCTCCAGCGGGCCGTGGAGGGCTGGAGGGACGGCTGGGGGCACACGGCCACCTGCAGGCTGGGCTTCCCCTTTCCCATCCGTGCGTCAGGCCCTCACCCCCCAGCACCCACCCCAGTGCTTCCACGTCATAGGCACTCAGTTTATTTCTGAATAAATTATCTGAAAGAAGGTAAAATTCTTTCCATCGCTGTTAATAGCTGAAATCTTGGGGATCATATTTCATTAATAAAGTATTCACGGGTAACTAAAGGGAAACTGCCAACGGCTTCCTGTTGCACCTGGATTAACGATCCCAATCTCCTGCCATGATCTGTGATCAGAAGGGCCCTCCACGGCCTCTCACACTGCTCCCTCCCCTCGCCTGCTGCAAACCAGCCGGATCATTCTGGCCTCGGGGCCTTTGCATCTGCTGTGCCCCTGCCTGGAACACTCCTCTCTGCTCTGTGCTGGGAGAGGGGTCCCCTTGTCATTCAAGACTCAGCTTGGGGACTTCCCAGGGGTCCAGTGGTTAAGACTCCAAACTCCCAATGCAAGGGGCACGGTTTGATACCTGACCCAGGGACTAGCATCCGACCTGTCACGTGGTGTGGCCCCAAAATTTGAAAATAAAACATTTTTTAAAAAAGACTCAGCTTAAATGCCTCCCCTCAGAGAGGCCCCGTGACCGCCTCGGGCTGACAGATTCTGCGCCACTCGTCCCACAGGCAGCCCCTTCTCGCCCCCTCATTATCCCCGCCCCCATTATCCCTGCCCCCCATTATCCCCGCCACCCGCCACCCCCACCCCATTACCCCCGCCCCATTATCCCCTCCCCCATTGTCCACGCCCCCATCATCCCCGCCCCCCATTATCCCTCTATTATCCCCGCCACCGTTACCCCCGCCCCCGTTATCCCCGCCCCCATTGTCCACGCCCCCATCATCCCCGCCCCCCATTATCCCCCCTATTATCCCCGCCCCCGTTATCCCCGCCCCCCATTATCCCCTCCCCCATTGTCCACGCCCCCACCATCCCCGCCCCCCATTATCCCCCTATTATCCCCGCCCCCGTTACCCCCGCCCCCGTTATCCCCGCCCCCGTCATCCCCGCCCCCATTATCCCCCCTATTATCCCCGCTCCCCATTATCCCCCCTATTATCCCCGCCCCCTATTGTCCCCGCCTCCATTATCCCCGCCCCGTTATCCCCGCCCCTATTGTCCCCGCCCCCATTGTCCCCGCCCCCATTGTCCCCGCCCCCATTGTCCCCGCCCCCATTGTCCCCGCCCTATCACTCTGCTCCCTTGGCGGCACTAGTTTCATGACGCCGTTCAGTCTGTCGCCTTGTTCGATTTCTCTGGCTTTTGCCTCCTCCGCCAGCACAGAAGACCCACAGGGGCAAGTCCTCTCACTGTGGCGACGGCGGGCAACCCTGCCAGGCTCAGGCGGGGGCGAGGCACGGTCCTGAGCAGCATGCTTGTGTGACCCCACTTTACAGACGAGGAAACCGATACAGAGGGGCAGATACAGGTGCGGCAAAGAAAGAGGCCTGGCGGGAAGCAGGGCACCACTGCCCGGCACAGACCCAGCCCTCTGTGGGTCCTGAAGCGGCACCTGCCGACTGAGCAGGTGAACCGCTGAAGAAATGGAGGCCGCACACCGCGGTGCTGAGAGGGGCTGTCTTCAGGTGCGCAACAAAGGGCGATTTAAAAAGTCTCCCTGAACTCTCCAAGTTTTCGTCAATGGTCACATAATACATGCATGATTTAAAAGTAAAATAAACCCTGATTTAAAAGAAATTCAAAGGTTCTGAGTAATGTCTGGGTTCAGGAATATTCTTCTTCAATTTCCAGAGACCGTTATTCCTCTACTTAATTTAAACCATTGTTTTCGTAGGGAAATTGAATAAAAAGCCCACATTTTTAAAGCTCACGCCAAGCCTGCCACTTCAAACAGTGCAGAGAGGTCAGCAACGGGAGCCGGCTCCTGCCTCCCGCTCAGGGCTGGACTTGCAGACGCGCCCGATCAGGAGCCGCTGGAGGGGCGTCCTGCGGGGGCCAGGCTCTTGGGAAGCAGGGGGCTCAGCCCCAGAAACACCGCCCCGCCTCAAGCCCCAAGCGCAGCTGTGCACAGGGGTCATCCCAAGCCACCCACCCTGTCCTGGACCAGGGCTGTCCCTGCACGAAGGCAGCGGGGAGGCCTGGACCAAGCCGCCCTCCTAGCAGGCTGGTGGCAAGATGAACCCCTTGGCAGAAGGGCTGCTTGCAAACCAGCAGGTCGGGGAAAGGGGAAGCCCGTGGCTTGGCACAGACTCTGACCCAGGGTGGGCACAACCTGTACCTCTGATCGAGTGACCTGTCACCTGCCCCGAGTCCCCACCGTGTGTGCGTCCCGCTGCCAGGGGTCCTCGGGGGCACAGCTGGGCCAGGCCCCAAAAAGAGTGGCATGGCTCCAGGGTACAGGGGTGAGAGCCAGGGCTGTGTCCGATCCTCTGGGCAGGTGAGAGAACCCACCCGAGCTGCAAGGGGAGCTGATGACACAGCCCACTCGTCAGGGTGGAACGAGCTCCGAGCCCTGTGCCCGCCGCCAAGCCTGCCACGCGTCAGTAAGAGCTACGGCCATCAGCGCTCTCCAAGATACCAGTCGTTATTATCTGCTTTTTCCAGACGCCAGGCCTAGCGGTCCCTCTGAGCACCGAGTTCTGTTCCAGGCCTTGACCCTAAACTGCAGGGCGATGAACACAGCTATGTGGGTGAGAAGACACATCCCCTTCCAGTGAAGGGCAGGGTGTGTGAGTGCAGACGTGTGTCCGTCTCCGCCGCCTCCCTTCTTCAAAGCGAGAAGGGAGACGGAACAGAGCGGGACTGTAGGACGAGCTCAGGGCCCACCGGGTCTGGCTCCTGCCCCTTACGCTGCGGCCTTGGGAAAGTCACTCAACATTTCTAAGACTCAGTTTCCTCATCTGTGGGGCTCAGATGGTAAAGAATCCGCCTGCAATGCAGGATTCGATCCCTGGGTTGGGAGGATCCCCTGGAGAAGGGAATGGCAACCCACTCCAGTATTCTGGCCTGAAAAACCCCATGGACAGAGGAGCCTGGCGGGCTACAGTCCATGGGGTTGCAAAGAGTCGGACATGATTGAGCAACTAACCCACTCCCTCATCTATAAGGTGGGGTAATGGCACCCACCGGCAAGCTCAGTGCGGGAGTTGAATGAATCGACGCGTGAAAAACGTCTTCCATAAAATATAAGCCTGAGTTGTCTTTAAAATCCAAGCCCCTGATTATCTGCCTAAGTGAAGGGCAGGAGCAGCTGAGTGACCAAAGCTCTGAGTGACCAGGCCCTCCCTGGCGGCCCAGCGGCTAAGCCCTGCTCTCCAGTGCTGGGGCCTGGGTTCAGTCCCTGGTCAGGGAGCAATGAACGAGATCCCGCATGCCACAAGCTGACACCGGAAAACAAGGCACTGAATAACCTAGCTAATAACAATGATAATAACCTAATAATACCCTTCCTTTTATCTTTGGGGTGAACAGAAGGAAGCAGACACACCTTCCCAATTCTGTCTTTTTTTGGCCTGATATTAAAATGGAAATCTTTTTTTAAGAGTCCACCAGCCACAGATGCTTGGTAGCAGCAAGCTTAGGGAATAACAAGAAACTACCTCCAAATTGAAGACTTTGAGGGGAGCGGGTGACCCACAGAGCAGGACGCCCCTGGAAGGGGAGGTGTGGCGGGTTCCTTTGCAGGTACCCCGATGGTGCTGGGCGCTCAGACTTGAGACAGTTTCAGGACTTGCCCTGCTCTGTCGCAAGCCCTGCGGACTCCTAGCTCACTGAGTCCTAGCTCACTAAGCTCCCGATAGCTCACGCTTCTCAGCCTTGGCTATTCCCTCCACCCAGACCCCTGCCTCTCCCCACCCACTCTTCTGCCGCACTCTGCTCACCCTCCTGTATGTAGCTGGGCACACACCCCTCTCCCAGCCAGGGCTCTCAAACTGTCCAAGAGCTGCAGCCTGCCCATTCGACAGTCTGATTCTGCTCTGCCCCTGACTCCATACGGATGCGTCCTGCCCACTGCTGCCAAAGCCAGCCCCAGGCAGCGCCAGCCACCCGCGTCCCAGCCATGACACCTTCACCAGCCCCGAGCTATTCAGCGTGGCCATGGCCTCTCGGGCGCGCCAGCCGCTTGGCCTCCCAGATACCTGGGCTGTCTTGAGTGTGGTTTTCCCATCAGCGGCCAAGCAGGTTCTCGATTAACTGAAACGTATCTGTATCCCACGTGCCTGGGAAGGTAAGCGCTCAGTGTCTGAAGCACAGAGCTCATCTGAGGGCCACTTATTCAGTGTAACCCTGCCATCCCGGCAGACCCCGCCCCCGGGTGAATTGCCACACTCACTCTGCTCCTGTGAGGACCATGGCGTGTCGCCATGCCAGAATGCCAGCTCCAGGGAGGGGCTGTGCCCGGGGAGCCCCTGCCAGAGCCGTACGGCATGCAGGCGGGTGTCTCACCCCTGGTTCCCCAGAGGGGGAAGGAGGGGTGGCTTGATTTCCAGTGTCCCCAGCTTCTGTGCTGTAAACACTCGTGTGCTCCGTCGCCCGGTCGTGCCCAACTCTCCGCCCACATTCTCCAGGCAGGAACACTGGAGTGGGTTGCCATTTCCCACCGGGGGGACCTTGCCCACCCAGAGATCGAACCCAGGTGTCTTGCTTCTCTTGCTTTGGTAGGTGGGTTCTTTACTGCTCCATCCGATTCTCTCGCGGTGGCCAGTTTCAAGCTACAAGGCGAATCACTGAGCCCAGAGCTGGGAGGAGACGGGCGGCAGCGGCTGGGTAGACGTTACAGCCCCCACCGACGAAGGCCCCATTTACAATTTTTCAGTCTTACAACGGTGTGAAAGCAATACGCGTTCAGTGGAAACTGCACTTGGAATTCTGAGCCTGGGCCTCTTCCCAGGCTGTCGGTGTGTGCAGGACAACACTCTCTCGTGACGCGGGGCAGGACAGCACGCCCCCGCTCCCGGCCAGACCCACGGTCTCCAGGGTAAACAGCCCAGACGCTTACCACCACTCTGCACCCAGACAGCCATTCTGCGTTTCACTTCCAGTCCAGTGTTCGATCAACTGCATGAGACAGTCAATACTCTATGACAAAACAGCCTTTGTGTTAGATGCTTTTGCCCAACTATAGGCTAATGGGAGTGTTCTGAGCCTGTTTAAGGTAGGTGAGGCGAAGCTATAATGTAGGTTAGGTGTATTAAATGCATTTTTGACTTATGATATCTTCTTTTTTAACATTTTATTTATTTATTGGCCATGCCATGTGGCTTGTAGGATCCTAGTTCCCCGACCAGGGATGGAACCTGGGCCCTGGCAGTGAAAGCACTAACTCCTAATCACTGAATCATCAGGGAATTCCTTCAACTTCAATTTTCAACGGACTATGGGTTTATCAGGACCCATCGTAAGTTGAGGGAGATTTGCATAGGTATATATTTATATATATATATATATTCATATACATAGATACATATCTATATATATATTTATATATATATATAGAAAGAGAGAAACGTATATACATACAAAAGATACAGATAACCACAAACACAAATAATAGAAACTGAAATAATGAGGAAGTACTATAGTTTGAGTATTTATTACCCTTGATTTCAGGATAATTTATTTAAGTATAAATTTACACACTACAGCCAGTTTACTATATACTATAAACTTGCAAGTTAACAGCCCAGCTCACAAAATGCTAAAATTTAGCAATCGGCTCTCGCACTTCAGCACAAACTGAGTCCAGCACACGACTACCCAGGGCCAGGCACAGGCTGCGTGGGGACAGGCCACTCTGGGAGCTCATCAGACTAGGCCTCCAGTGGAAAGTGACACTAATGCCCTCCATCAAGGCAAAGAGAAACCAAGGAACTCTCTGGGGACACACGGCAAGGAAGGAGCTGAGCTGGGCCCGGGCGGCCCAGGGGGGCGGCAGGGGAACTCTGGGCCCCTTCCCTGTCTACGAGTCTGACTGTCTTTCCCGGTCTTGAGGACAAAGACAGCAGACGGGAATCCAGAGAAACTAAAGACAAGCTTGCAGAAGAGAGCAAGGCCTGGGCAGTCAGGAAGACCCCGGCTTGAGTCCTTCACTAACCGTGACCTTCGGCAGTCACTTAAACGCTGAGCTTCGTCTTTCTCACCTGTAAAATGGGTGTGAGCAGCTTCACTGCCTAACTATCGGAGCAGTTGCAGAAACAGAGAGAGAGAGTACATGGGAAGAGCAATGTAAATCTAAGCTACCGTTATACGCATACACGCGGTATGTATCACCCACTTTATCTTTTCAAAACCAATCCAAGATTATATTCTTTCCACTCTGCTCCTTCCCACTGTTTAAAAGATGACCCATGCGCACCAGCTAGCCCAGCACTTGGCACACACCAGGCTCCATAAAGATCTATTCATTTATCTGTTGGCTCACCGTTTATCTAAATAACAGTGTTAGTCGCTCAGTCGTGTCTGACTCTGCGACGCCACGGACTGTAGCCTCTGTCCATGGGATTCTCCAGGCAAGAATGCTGGAGTGGGCAGCCTTTCCCTTCTCCAGGGGATCTTCCCAACCCGGGGATCAAACCCCGGTCTCCCGAATTGCAGGCAGATTGTTTACCATCTGGGCCACCAGGGAACCCAGTGGGCCCTCCTCTTAAATGAACCTGGTACCAGGGCCCCAGGAAGTCCGCCAAGTGGAATCCCCACACCCCTTCAAAGCTAAACTGAGAAACAGCACAATTTAGGAACCATCAGTTCCTGGTGATCCCTGTAATCAGCACCGGTTTACTGAGCACCTCCTGTGCGTCAGGCCTGGTGATCAGGACAGACCTGGACCCTGCTCTCGCCGGCTTACAGGTCCACGGGCGGGGGGAGGGCAGGTAAAAACCCACTCGGCCACAGTGAGGGCTCTACGAGCGCCACCAACAGCAATTCTGCTGCCCAGAGAGGAGGAGGACCCTGAGAGAGACGTGAAGAGGGGAGAACGGGACCAGCTTTCCTGAGAGAGGGAACAGCAAGGAGCCGGGAGCCCTGATGGGAAGGCAGGAGGGCAGCCTCGTGCGCCCCGGGAGGGGTTTGGAGCCCCCTCAGAGAGGTTTTACCCCAGTCACAGGGTGCGCGGCTCACATCCCCGGAGCCCGGACGCTCTGGGGCACCGTGCTGGGAGGACAGACAGAGGCCCGCAGGGAAGGGCTGAGCGCTCAGCGAGCCGCGCGGCCTGCCCTCTGTCCCGGCGTCTGGAGAGCAGCGGAGGGCAGCAGCCAGAGAGGGGCGGGATGCCCCCGACGGAAGCCCCGGCAGGGCCGAGGGCTCTGAGCCAGTCTCAGCGCCAGGGACCCCTCCCCACCACCACGCCCCGCAGGGCGCGAGGACCCTGCCTCGGGGGCTTCCTGACCCCCTGCCCAGGGTCCCGGCCTGGGACAGGCAGGAAGCACTGCCCCCTGGCTCCGCTGCGTCAGGGGCGCCTCCGTGTCAGGACCAGCCCGGGGGCCCAGGAGGCTGGTCTTCGCCTTCCCACCCCGGACACACGTCTTCCGCCTCCAGCAGAGGCCAGGCCTGACTGCGCTCCGGCCGTGGCCTCCCCGCGGCCCCGACCCCGACGTCCTCGCCTGCCTCCCACACTCTCCTCCTCCAGGAGGCCGCCCTGCTCCGCCTCCAGGCAGGGCTCCAGGGTGGGAGAGGCCGGCAGGAGCAGAAACAAGAAGAGCGCTCCCTGGCCCCTCCCAATCCCGGGACCCCCGGTGCGCGGGGAGCCCAACCACAGGGACAGCAGGACCTAAAGGCCTGTGGGAACCAGAGGGAGGGAAGCGCTGGGTGCGAGTGAGAATTCCCGAGCTGTCCCCACAGAGCCTGCCACACACACAGAGACACACACACACAGACACACACACAGAGACACACACACACACAGACACACACAGAGACACAGAGACACACACACAAAATATACAGACATAGACACATACAGAGACACACACAGGCACACAGACACACACGCTCACACAGACACACACAGAGACACACACAGGCACATAGACACACACGCTCACACACAGAGACACACAGAGACACACACGCTCACACACAGACACACACACACACAGAGACACATACACACACAGAGACACACAAACAAAATATACAGACACATAGACACAGAGACATACACAGACACACACGCTCACACAGACACACACAGAGACACACACAGAGACACAGAAACACACAGAGAGACACACACACAAAAAACATACACAGACACATAGACACATACAGAGACACACACAGGCACAGAGACACACACGCTCACACACAGAGACACACAGAGACACACACGCTCACACACACAGACACACAGAGACACACGCTCACACACACAGACACACACAAAAAACAGAGACACACTCAGGCACATAGACACACACATGCTCACACACACAGACACAAAAAAAAACAGAGACACACTCAGGCACATAGACACACACATGCTCACACACACAGACACAAAAAAAAACAGAGACACACTCAGGCACATAGACACACACATGCTCACACACAGACACACACAGGCACATAGACACACACATGCTCACACACACAGACACACACACACATAGACACACACGCTCACACACAGACACCCGCACAGGCACACAGACACACACAGGCTCACCCAGACACACGCACGCCCACACGCACGCGCTGATGCACAAAGGCCACGCCGGCCACGGGGAGCCCGCTCGGGGGTGCCGGCAGCGCAGGACCCAGGGCTGACCCCCACACTCAGACAGAAGCCGCGGCGCCCGGAGCCGGCCCAGAGGCACGGAGCCGCGCGGAGACACGCCCGGACACGCGCGGGCGGCCCCCCGGGGACGCGGGGTGGACCGCCCGGGTGGCGCGGGGGCGCCCGCGGGGCCGCCGCCCGGGGTCTCGCGGCCGCGGAGCCTCGCCCGCCGCGGGCCGCACTCACTCACCGCTCGGCCTTTGTTGTCCGCGCCGCTCACAAAGGCGCCGGCGGCCGCGCCTCAGCTGCCCGGCGGCCGCGGGCGCCCATGGCCGGGCCGGCCCCGCCCCGCGCCGCCGCCGCCGCCGCCGCGAGGTCACGCCGCCCGGCTCCCGCCGCCGCCGCCCCGCGCTCGGCGCCGCCCCGGCCCCCCGCGCGGCCGCGGCTGAGGTCACCGCTTAACCCCTGCGCGCCGGGCGCCCCGAGCCGCGCCCGGAGCTCCCCCGCGGCCGCGCGGCTCGCACCCCGCCCGCCCGCAGGGCCCCCGGGTCACACAGGGCCCCACTCCCTCACCGCCCACCGCGCGTCGCCTCGCCCTCCCAGGCCTCCCGGGAGGGCTCTCGCGCCCATCCTTGCTTCTCCTCCTTCCAGGAGTCTGCCCCGGGCTCTCCCCCAGGGTGAGGATGCCTGGGCCGGCCCCAGACGAAAAGGCAGACCTGCGATGGCCCCCATCCAGTCTCAGCCGCAGAGGGGCCTCCTGAGGGCTCCGGCCAGCCCCGCGCACGTTTCTGGTAACAGCCTCAGGACCACAGCACTGGCAGCGGCAGGCACTGAGGGCTCTGAGCTCAGCATCCAGCCTGCCATGTGGCTCCATTTTCCTGACGAGAAATCCGCGGCTTGGAGCTGTGGCTTGGCAAAGCCCACCCAGCAAGGAAGTGGTAGACCCGAGACCCTAGCACACCGCTCCCTTCCAGCTCCCAAAGCTGCCAAACACTAGTTACTCCCCCTCAGAAATCCAAAGACACCTCCGGATATGATGCAATTAATTACAGCTATCAGGCCATTAATTAAGATTATTCCTGTTGTTAAACACTGCCCTGCTACCTCCCTATTTGCAAAGAAATTCACACTCAGGCTTATCAGCAATTACTCGGGTTGATAATGATGAGTTTTGCAGCCTCCAAAGGGCACAGGTGTTACGCAGGCTGGAGTCTGTGTTGGCCTGTGTTTATTCATTCAAACAATCAGAAAAAAAAAAAAAAAAAACCCACTATTTTTTTCTTTTAACTACTCCCTGTTTGGCAGGCACCAGTCTTAGGGGCCTGGTGGGCTGCAGTCTATGGGGTCGTGAAGAGTCGGACACGACTGAGTGACTTCCTTTTCACTTTTCACTTCCATGCATTGGAGAAAGAAATGGCAACCCACTCCAGTGTTCTGGCCTGGAGAACCCCAGGGACGGGGGAGCCTGGTGGGGTCACACAGAGTCAGACATGACTGAAGTGACTTAGCAGTAGCAGTAGCAGCAGTCTTAGGGGCTAGGAATGAAACAAGCAACCAGAGAGACCGCGGCCCTGCCCCCTCAACAAGGAGGAGACACAGATAACAGGCCTCTGCCGTTGAGCGAGACAGGCCACACCAGTCCGCGCTCTCTGAAATCATCTCCCTCATTGTTGGGGTCGCTTGTTTATTGTCCGTCTCCACAAGAGAACATAAACCCCATAGAGCTTGTCTTAAGAGCTGTTCACAGAGTCATCCTAACCCCCAGGCCCAGGGCAACACGGCTCAGAGTGTGCAGCCAGTTAATATCTGTTGAGCACTTACTATGTTCCGGGCGTCCTCGGTGGGTCAGATGGTAAGGAATCCGCCTGAGATGCAGGAAAGCCTGGGTCAGGAAGATCCCCTGGAGAAGGGAATGGCTACCGACTCCAGTACTCTTGCCTGGAGAATCCCATGGACAGAGGAGCCTGGCAGGCTGCAGTCCATGCGGTTGCAAAGAGCTGGACACGACTGAGTGACTAACACTATTATGTTTCCAGACATCTTTCTAGGTGCACAGGAAACATCGAGGGGCAAAACAGGCAAGGCCCCTGCACTTCTGGATTGTCCGTTCCTGGGACAAATAAACAATGGAGGAAGGCTTCCGGAATGCGAGAAAAGCGGCAAGAACATCTTCAGGTGTCTATCAGGTGACCTCAGAGCTCAAGACATTAAGCCCTGGACCAGAATTTAGACATTCGGATTCTACTGGCACAGAAAGAACCAGTACAAGCCCCCGGACCTGCATCCACAACCGTTCAGACCTATTCCAACCCCCTCTCTGGCTGGCTTGTTTCCCTCCTGGGCCTGAGCCCTCTTGAGTCCTCTGGTCTGGAATAGCTGTCCCATGTCTGGCTGCACTGAAGCCTACCCTCTTCCCAGATCTAACAGAAGGCCCAGCATCTCCAGGACGCCTCTCCACATGGCCCCTGTTCCCCGACCACCTCTCCCGCTGAGCTCTCCAGCACTTCATCCTCTGGTTAGCTGCTTCCGCTAGCACTTTAGTTGATTCTGGGCAGGTACTGACTTGAACTGTCTCCGGGGCAGTTGAACTGTCTTGGGGGGAGCTATGATTCAAGCTTGGGGGTGGAGGCCATACCTCAGGCTCCCATTGTGTCCCCAAAACCCGGCAGAGGTTAGAAGCACACCAAGTGAGCACCCTCAGACCCTTATCAGTAGAACCCTCTGGAGCCAGCATTGCAATCTACCAGCTCATAGAACGGATGCAGCCTACAGAAGCATTTTGTTTTGCCCACAGTGATTCTGTTATTGTTGTTAATTAGCTCCCAACATTTAACAATTGAGAGGTTTCCCATAAGTTGCTGGATTGCTGGCTTCTCTTAACACATCTGAAGATCTGTTGATGCCTGTCCCCCCGGGCCACACTCTGTAGGCCCCGAAGGGCCAGGGCCCCGTAGAAAGAGCTGTGTTTTTCTACTTGTCACCGTCCCTCCCAGCCCTGTGCCACCCTTTTGACCTCGACCCCTCTGTGAATTAGTGTTTTCACTTCATTTTCTCTCTATGTTCTACTTATATGAGAAGACAATCACAGCACGGAGACACATACTCGAGAATAAATGAGCCCGCAGCCCTCCCCTTCTAGGCCAGGCCAGGCCCCAGAAGTAGTCGCTCAGATGTGCCCAACTCTTTGCGATCCCCTGGACTGCAGCCCACCAGGCTCCTCTGTCCATGGGATTCTCCAGGCAAGAATACTGGAGTGGGTTGCCGTTTCCTTCTCCAGGGGATCTTCCCGACCCAGGGATCGAGCCCGGGTCTGCGCCGCAGGCAGGTGCTTTACCAGCCGAGCCACCGGGCAGGCACAGGCCAGGCCAATCCTGCACTCTCACTGTCTCCGTCGTCCCGCCCTGACACATGCCCACCCCTTCTCTCCCACCTGCCCAACTTGCCACGCCGGGCTCCGAGCATGAACGAAGGGGCAGGCATCTCCCTGGGCCTTTGCCTTCGTTCCTCCTGCCTGGGATGCCGGTACTGTTCCACACCACATCCCCCCGCCCGCCCCCCGCCCCGCAAGACACTGGCTTTTGGATGCTCTCCAAAAGACCGCACCTTCTCAAGGATCTGCTCTCCAGAGCCCGAGACGGGGCTCCCAGGCTCCCATCGCGCCCTACAGTCTCCCCCTCGCCTTCCTGCAGTGTTTCGTGCGGGATTTGCCCCATGCCCCCCCCCCACCGCCCCGGCGTGTGAGCCCCCGGGGGCGGGGACTCTGCTGCCTCTCTCAGGCCGGAGTCCCCAGCACCTGGGACAGAGCCTGATGGAGCGGAAGCACGAGGCAAATATTTGCTAAATAGATGAGCGAGTGGCTTTCAATAGCCACAAAAGGAACAAAAAGGATTTCTGGGACTGTTTCCATGTCCCAGAACATTCAATTAACCAAAATTCCACACTCGCCGAGCATTCTGGTGGTGCAGGATCCGTTGTGTAAGCATAATCACGAAGGCTGCATCTGGGTGGGATGGCACTCTTCTCCCTGGGCTCCACTGCCAAGCGGGCGAGGGGGGAGGACCAGGGCACAGCGCTGTCTTCTGTTGGCCAGAGAAGCTCAGCGGCCTGGCCATGGTCACTTAGCAAACAGACGACACAGCGAGGGTGAGAACCCGGGGCTCCTGCCTCTGCCTCCCAGCCCAGCCCGAGTGCCATCAGCCCAGCCTTGTAGCAGATCAGGAAAGAAATGGGTGGATGGGAAAGTGGGCTTCCCAAGCCGAGATGCCACCCCTGCACAGGCAGCATAAACGAGAAAGCGTGCGTGAAGCAGCTAGTTCTTATTTCCCACGCCATCAAACCAATCACAGACTCTTCTCTAAGAGATGCTGGGTCGCATTTTGATCATGAATGAGGACGATGGGGTCTCTTACCAAAATGAAACCTCTTTCCATAACACTGCTGTCCCTGTTGAGTAGGACAGGCATCTTGAAGGGAGCTGGGATGCACTGAGCTGTCCCCTCACTGCCTTCTAGTTTCCTGGCAAGGCAAGACCCCCATTTGTGGGGAAAGAACCTGAGGTGGGGCTTCCCAGGTGGCGCCAGTGCAGGAGACGTGAGAGATGCCGGTTTGTGCCCTGGGTGGGGAAGACCCCCGGAGGAGGGCATGGCAACCAACTCCAGTATTCTTGCCTGGAGAATCCCAAGGACAGAGGAGCCTGGTGGGCGACAGTCACGGGGTCGCAAAGAGCTGGACATGACTGAAGTGACTTAGCACGCACACACGCTGAGGTCAAAGGCGTAGCCACAGCTGGAGGTGGTTCCAGGGGCTCAGGTAGAGAATGAAATGACTTTCCTGAGCTACCACTTTATGGCCCTTGGTGTAAGGGAGAGGACAGTTTGAATAGCTCTTTTTCTTAGGGAGGTAGTCTCAAAGTTCTCCCAAAACAACTGCTGGGGGTGATGGACACCCACGTCCAGAGAGCTGGACACAGACAGCACGGGGCACTGCCCCCACCCTCCATAGGACCCTCAGCCCCTTCCATCAGTCCCAGTGCCTGTAAAAGCACAATAATCCTTTTGCTCCTTTCTATCTTAAAGAGATGGCGGGGAGGGGGGGGAATTCTTAAAGAGATGGGACCACCAGACCACCTGACCTGCCTCCTGAAAAATCTGTATGCAGATCAAGAAGCAACTAGAAATGGACATGGAACAACAGATGGGTTCCAAATCAGGAAAGGAGTACATCAAGGCTATATATTGTCACCCTGCTTGTTTAACTTCTATGCAGAGTACATCATGCAAAATGCCGGGCTGGATGAAGCACAAGCTGGAATCAAGATTGCCGGGAGAAATATTGATAACCTCAGTTATGCAGATGACACCACCCTTATGGCAAAAAGTGAAGAAGAACTAAAGAGCCTCTTGCTGAGAGTGAAAGAAGAGAGTGAGAAAGTTGGCTTAAAGCTCAACATTCAGAAAACGAAGATCATGGCATCTGGTCCCATCACTTCATGGGAAATAGATGGGGAAACAATGGAAACAGTGAGAGACTTTCTTTTTTTGTTCTCCAAAATCACTGCAGATGGTGACTGCAGCCATGAAATTAAGATGCTTGCTCCTTGGAAGAAAAGCTATGACCAACCTAGACAGCATATTAGAAAGCAGAGACATTACCTTGCCAACAAACGTCCGTCTAGTCAAGGCTATGGTTTTCCCAGTGGTCATGTATGGATGTGAGAGTTGGGCTATAAAGAAAGCTGAGCACAGAAGAATTGATGCTTTTGAACTACGGTGTTGGAGAAGACTCTTGAGAGTCCCTTGGATAGCAAGGAGATCCAACCAGTCCATCCTAAAGGAATCCTGAATTTTTATTGGAAGGACTGATGTTGAAGCTGAAACTCCAATACTTTGGCTACCTGATGTGAAGAACTGACTCACTGGAAAAGACCCTGATGTTGGGAAAGATTGAGGGCAGGAGGATAAGGGGACAACAGAGGATGAGATGGCTGGATGGCATCACGGACTTGATGGACATGAGTTTGAGTGAGCTCCAGGAGTTGGTGAAGGACAGGGAAGCCTGGCGTGCTGCAGTCCATGGAGTTGCAAAGAGTCGGCCATGACTGAGTGACTGAACTGAACTGAACTGAATCCTGTAGGATTTTGAAGGATTGATCTAACGCAGTCTAACAGATTATTCAACATCTCACTGACAGAATTAGATACACATGCTATTTGATACCACAGTATCATAAGCGTACTTACCCTACATCATATTTTTGATGAGAGATGAGAGACAGCCTAGTGTAGTGGTAGCCAAGAGTTCAACCTGCAAACCCTGTTTAAAGGAATGACAAATACGGAAAGGGAGAGAAGGAGAATGGATTCTGTGGTGTTGGACTGGAACTGGAGATTTTGGTGTGAGATCAGAGCTCTGTGCCCTGAAAGAGCCTGGGAGCAGGGATGCCCAGTCGCAACGAACACGCTTTGCAGCCAGGCCATGGATTCCAAATAGCACTCTCTGCTGAAAGAGACCAAAGCTCCTTGGAGAGATGACTGACTCCAGGGGAAGAACAAGCTCTGCCTGAAGCATATTGTTGGGCCAGAAATTAATAAATTGCTCAACAAGTGATGGGAACACAGCAAAAGGACACAGAAACCAACTCAGAAGAGGCTCCACTAGCCAAGCTCAGGTCAGTTCAGGCGCTCGGTTGTGTCCGACTCTGCGACCCCATGGACTGCAGCACGCCAGGCCTCCCTGACCATCACCAACTCCCGGAATTCACTCAGACTCATGTCCATTGAGTCGGTGATGCCATCCAGCCATCTCATCCTCTGTCGTCCCCTTCTCCTCCTGCCCCCAATCCCTCCCAGCATCAGGGTCTTTTCCAATGAGTCAGCTCTTCGCTTGAGGTGGCCAAAGGACTGAAGCTTCAGCTTTAGCATCATTCCTTCCAAAGGACTGATCTCCTTTAGGATGGACTGGTTGGATCTCCTTGCAGTCCAAGGGACTCTCAAGAGTCTTCCCCAACACCACAGTTCAAAAGCATCAATTCTTTGGCGCTCAGCTTTCTTTACAGTCCAGCTCTCACATCCGTACATGACCACTGGAAAAACCATAGCCTTGACTAGACGGACCTCCACTAGCCAAACGGAGGGCAATTTAAGCATTGAAATAAGTAATGATTGTAACGATTCATATTCTACTAAACACAGTAGGAAACCAAGAGTCCACACTGATGTAATAAGTAAATGAATAAATTGAAAGTGAGGAATGCTATTTGCATACTCAGAGTACTTTCCCATGAAATAGTCATTAACTGCAAAGAGGGACAGAGCAACTTTACGGCAGAGAAACTGGGCAGACACCTCCTCACCCAGTGGTCTGATTGGGTTAACATGACCAGTCTGGGGACATTTGGACATCATGAGGCTCCTGATGTGATTCAGTGAAAAAGACACACCACCACTTCATGATATTCCTGCCAAACATTTACAACTCACATAAAGATTTACAACTCAGCCTCTGAAGAGGCTGGATTCGATGCGGCAGGACACATGCGCAGCCACGTGCCGGGACAGCGCCCCCCTCCTCCACCCTCCACCCCGCTCCTTCCCGGAGCACCTGATTGGGCCAAAGGGTCGACAGCTGACCAAAGCGGGGCCAATCAGCTCACTTCACCCAGGAATTCCTAACTGCGGAGCTGAGAGTCAGTCCAATGACCGCAGGGCGCTGAGCCTGAAAGCGGGGCAGAGCCAGGGCCGCGTTCACGAAGCAGCAAACCTCAGCCAAGTTCCAGCTGAGGTTCTGGGAGACCAGAAACGCCACAGCAAAGGCCAAAAAAAAAAAAAAAAGAGTGAAGTTGGAGAAAAGACAGGGAGACAGAGATCAGCCAGCGCTAGCAAAAGCAGCGGCAGCAGTAACAGCGGACTACCCTAGCCACTCTCTGCTGGCCGCTGTTTAATCGGCGAGCATGCGTTAACTCACTTCACCCTCACAGCAACCCTATAAAGCGGGGACTTTGATCCCCGGTTTACAGATGAGGAAACTGAGGCACACTGATATTCTGTCCTAGCCTTCAACGTCCATCCCAGCAACTGGGGTCGTTACAGAGACCCCACGTACACACTCCTCTTGCACTCACCTGAGTGGATTTTTAGTCCAATCACGAAAGGAGGCTGGTGCCCACTGCCTATGGCCACTGTCTTGCTGCAGGATGAGCGGGGATTCTGGGACAATTTGCATATCTAAACATCCTGCTCTAGCCTTTCTTCATCGCCCAAAAGGGAAAAGACAAAGGGGGAAGTGCCAGACCGGGCCATCAAAGGCACCTACAAACACATAAAGACACTCCGCCCATCAGTCCAGACCCCATAGACCCCGTGTGCCCGCAGCTCTAAGCTGGGCAGCCAGCGTCATCCGCTCGCGGTGCTGTCTGCAGCCTCCGCAGGGTAGAAGTAGGCAGAGCGCACGGCTGTCTGTTGAGCCAAGGGGAGGCTGGGTTTCTCTGCTTGGCCCCTGGCCAAGGAGTCGGAAAGGACAGAGAGACAAGGTCTTTGCTTCCTGGCATCAGGTTACTGCCCCTGCCCAGGGCTTGGGGGCCAGGCGAGCCTCCCAGGCAGGGAGAGTTGCCGGTCAGCTGACAGCAGACAGAGTCCAAGGCCTATTCTAGAAGCTGCCATAAGCATGAAGAGGCTGCGGCGCCGGCCGCTGACGGAGGGAGCAGAGGGAACCCTGCAGACCTGTGAGCCTCCAGCCTCTGCAGACCGGGCTGCGGACTAGGGGCCAGACAGCAGGTCTCCAGGAGAGATGGTCCCGGGCCTGGGCAAAGGGAGGCGTGGCAGCTGGCAGCCTGAGGCCACGGTGACACTCCAGGGAGGCCTCGGCCTGTGCCAGCAGGAGGGCCTGACCGTGGCTGTGGCCTGGCACCGGCCCCAGGGCCTTCAGCATCCCCCAGTTTCACCGCCCAGGGCTGGGAGGTTCCATACGCTCCCTGGTCTCCCAGATGAAAGACGCTTTCTAAGAGTCATAAAACCGTCCCCACTCGGAACAATGGGCCCTTATCCCGCTGTGTCCTTCACATAAACTCCCATGAGCAGTGCAACAGAAGCTGCAGGCAGGAGTTTCATAGACTGGATTTCTGGACCAGCCCCAGCGTTCATTACCATCTACTCCCGCGCCCTCTGCGGAGCCTGCACAGATCACTCCCTTTTACAGAGAACCCACTGTGCGCGCGGCCTCCAGGGAGCCCTGCAAGGAACATGGCTTTGTCCGGTTCTGTGAATACGGACATGGACCCAGAGAGGTTAAGTGACTCGCCCAGGGTCGCAGCGTGGCAGAGTGGAGGAGCTGGGGTTTAAATTCAAAATCTGCTCCTTGCCCCATTCCCTGTGGGCTCGGGCTAAGGTCCCCCAAGGGATGAAGTCCACTGCGTTTCTCAGGGTTTTGCCTGGAAGCGGACATCTGGGACCTCAGAGCCTTCACAGGACGGCTCTGCCAGCAGAGACACAGCGGGCTGGGACTCCCGACACAGCAGGGGCGGACCCCAGCCCCTCCCTCAGGGGAGACCAGAGCCCCTCGTGTGCCTCACATTCACGCTCGCCGAGCCCCTTCACCCCACTCCCCCACCAACGCCACCAGTGATAAAGCTAGCTCCCTTTACAGAGCAGGACATCCCCCTTTTCCGAGCTATGCCAGGCCCTGTGCCTTTCACATATGACCCCAATTACTCTTGCAAGAACGCTCTGGAATAGCTGCTTTCAAGGTCTCCTTTTATTCACATGAGGAACTTAGGCACAGCAAGGTAGGCAACCCACCCAAGGTCACACAGCAAGCAAGCGATGGCTTCTGGGTCCATCCGACTGCAGCTACCACACCTCCCCAAGACTTCATAATGCGGGGTTCGGCAGACACTCCATCCCCACCAGCCCAGTCCCACGGTCCTAACTCAGAGCTCCGGATGTCACCCCAGATGCGTGGAAGATGACGACAGCCGTCACTTCTAAATCCCTTCACCACCTCCTAGCCACCCTCAAGGCTGACACTGCAATTCTTGTCTTGCTGATGAAGAAACTGAGGCTCAGAAAGGGCAATGCCTTGTTCACAGCCCCACAGAGCTGGTAAGTAGGGTGCTAGGGTTTGACCCACTTCTGTGGATTCCAGGACCACTGCTTCCTATGGGCACACCCACTTGGTGGTTAAACCAGACCATCCAACAGAGTCGTGACGCGTGTTGGGCTGCACCCCACAGGCTGGGAAGCCCTGTACCGGCCCAGCCTCAAGACCAGAGAAAGAGCCCAGAGTCAGTGACAAACATTAATGGCTTAATAGATGGGCGATCTCAGACGTCTGGAGCAGCGCCCCGCTGTGTGCGGCTGACGGCAGTCAGTTCCTGCTGCAGTCTCGCTCCCCGGGGGTTGAGAGGGAGAGGTTCCTAGTTAGTGGGGAACTGATGTCAGGATGGCTCACCGGTGGCCCAGAAACCAGCAGAGGGTCACGCCCCACATGCCCTTTGCCAGGGGCATTTCCCCTTTCTGAGCCTCAGTTTTTTGTTCAGTGATGGTGGAGATGTTCTGATCTGAAGATTAGGACAGCCACTAACTGGGCCAGGGGACAAGTATGTAGGCGTGGACAGATTAGGCTCTGTGAGTGAGAGGAAAGTCAGCCATGTGAGTAGGGGCAGGAGAAGCAGGAACAGGTCAAGCCAGGGATGTTCGGAGAGCCAGACAGCAACCATCCTGGGCGGCCTGACCATACAGCGTGCATTCGACTCTGCTCCCCAGTTAGGTGCCTAAGATCCTCCTGCCTCTGTTCCGGGAGCTGGGGGTACAGCAGTGAGTGAGACTGCCATCTTCAGCCCCCGTCAGCCCCGTGGGGAACCCCGGCACCTCCTGACCATCTCTGCTGCCCTCCCTGGGACAGCATCCACAGAACCCGCCCCCCGAGCCCGCAGCACTGGGGGTCATCCCCGCCCCTCTCTGCTGCCCTCCCTGGGACAGCATCCACGGCACCCCCCACCCCGAGCCCGCAGCACTGGGGGTCATCCCCGCCCCTCTCTGCTGCCCTCCCTGGGACAGCATCCACGGCACCCCCCACCCCGAGCCCGCAGTGCTGGGGGTCATCCCCGCCCGTCTCTGCTGCCCTCCCTGGGACAGCTTCCACAGCACCCCGCCCCCCGAGCCCGCAGTGCTGGGGGTCATCCCCGCCTCTGCTGCCCTGGCTGCCCGGCCCCCTTTCAGCTTCTGGGAGCTTTCCAGACAGTCTGCCCCAGCCCTGCAGAGGCAGTCTCCAGCTCCTGGCTGATTTCAGCCTAAGGTGCTTCACAAGCAACTCCTAACTGGACCAACCGGACAGGCAGTTGCGCTGGCTCCAGCTCCTGGAGAAGCCCTCAGACTCACCCCCAGCCCCCGCCACCGGGTGGCATGGCCAGCGTTTGTGGCTGCTTTGTTGAGATGACTAACTCATGGGCTGCCCCACCCTGAGAAGCTGGCTTGGGTCCTGCCCTTGCTTACCTTCCCCTGTTCCCTGCTGCTGCCACCAAGGAAAGCCAGCCTGCCTCGAACAGCTCACGGATGTGCACAGTTGCTCACGTGAGTGCCAGGCACTGTTTCCCATGAGCTTAGTCATCGTTGCCTTCATCACGCTCATGAGCATCGTTCTCACGGTTAACGCTTACTGAGCATCTTACTCCATGCCAGGCACTGGGCCAGCTCTTTGCGTCTGTTATCTCATCAGAACGCCACAGTAATACCAGGAGGTAGGAACTACGGCCATCCCATGCAACAGCTGGGGAAACTGATGAACAGATAAGGCCATATAGCTCCCCAGGCACTGAATTCTCTAAACCGTCTGTCACCCCTGCCGTACCATCCTCTCCCGAAGGGTAGGATGTCTGTTTTGCAGATTTGTATCTCCAGAATGCAGTGTCCAGCACAGAGAGACACTCAGGAAGCAGTCTTTGGATGGGTGGGTGGATGGATGGATGGACGATGGAGGGTTGAATACAGCTGATGAGCCAGAGGAGAAGAGCTGGAGGACAATCACTCTTCCACTTCCAGCCGCTCACCCCCTCCGTGAAGCAGGAGGAAGGTGGATGTGGTTTTTCTGCTAACTGGAAAATCCCCTGGCCAGGATTCCAGGAAAAGTGGAGAAGAATATGCTGATCTTTAGGGGAAGGGAGAAAAACTATCTTTTTGGTAATGAGTTTTGAGATGACAGCCAGGGAAGCCGGGCGTGCTGCAGTCCATGGGGTTGCAGAGTCGGACACAACTGAGCGACTATCTGAACTGATCAGGCACATTCCCCCTTTCCCAGAAGCCACCAATGGCCAGGAAATTCCATCTGCTCCATCCCCAAGCCCGAGTCTCTGAATCAGGGACCGCCACGCAGTGTGCCCTCTGCAGTAAGCTGCCCGCCCTGTGGCTCCAGGGCTGAGCTGAGGAACAGAGCTGGGCCAGACCCTGGGGTCTGAGCGAAGGTGGCCCGAACCCTTGCCCTGGTGCTGTCTTTAGAATGCAGGAGCCCCCTCCAGAAGCCTTGAGCTGTAGGTGGCTTGCTCTCTAGTTAACTGAGATCTCACCCTGACCCACAGATCCTCATACTGTGTGAATTCTGATCAGTCTTTTGAGTCAGCCGCACGTGGGCTGAGGTTGCTGTGCAGCAGGCTGCCCCCTCCCCACTATTACGCAGTTTTGTAGTTTCCAGAGCAGCTTTAAGAAAGAGGAAGAGGAACACGATGGGGAAGGGGAGGGGGGATGAACTGGAAAGTGGCCTTGACCTGTGTGAAACAGACAGCTAGTGGGGAGCTGCTGTAAGCACAGGGAGCTCAGCTTGGTGCTCTGTGACGACCTAGGGCGGGGAGGGTGGGAGGGAGGGGATCTATGCGTGCGTGTGGCTGACTCACTTCGTCACACAGCAGAAACGAGCACAACACCAGAAACAGTTATGTGGTTGTTCAGTCGCTCAGTCGTGTCAGACTCCTTGCAACTCCCTGGATTCAGCACACCAGGCTCTCTGTCCTCCACCATCTCCTGGAGCTTGCTCAAACTCATGTCTGTTGAGTCGGTGATGCCATCCAGCCGTCTCATCCTCTGTCGTCCCCTTCTCCTCCTGCCTTCAGTCTTTCTCAGCATCAGGGTCTTTTCCAATGAGTCAGCTCTTTACATCAAGTGGCCAAAGTATTGGAGCGTCAGCTTCAGCATCAGTCCTTCCAGTGAACACTCAGGGTTGACTTCCTTTAGGATGGACTGGTTGGAGGTCCTTGCAGTGCAAGGGACTCTCAAGAGTCTTCGTCAACACCACAGTTCAAAAGCATCAATTCTTTGGTGCTCAGCCTTCTTTATGATCCAACTCCCACATCCGTACGTGACTACTGGGAAAAAACTAGCTTCGACTATACGGGCCTTCGTTGGCAAAGTGAGGTTTCTGCTCTTTAATACACTCTCAGGGTTTGCCATAGCTTCTCTTACCTTTCACGACCCCTTCATGGATCACAGGTCTGTTGTAGTGAAGGGCCTTACATAACTCAGCGAAGCTACGAGCCATGCTGTGCACGGACGGACTGGTCACAGTGAGGAGTTCTGACAAAACGCGGTCTACTGGAGGTGGAGATGGCAAATCGCTCCAATGTTCTTGCCGTGAGAACACCATGGACGTTATGAAAAGGCCATAAAACAATTCTCCTCCAATAACAAATACAAAAAAAAAAAAAGGAGGAAGAGGAAGACCAGAAGGAGGGCCTCATCACGCTGTCACACCTGGAGACACCTGCTCGTCTGCAGGGAATGCGGCATCGAGGTCCCGGAAGCGCCCCGAGGCATCCTGTCATTCTGCAGCCACGAGGCGCCAGACGGCTGTGGTGCCAGGAACAGGTGCGCCCTTTTAGCGAGCATCTGCTCTCCTCGGGTCAAGTGCTCCGCCTGGGAGGACTCACAGCCCTCGCGAGGTCTCAGTGAGCTCCGTGTCGTCGTCTTTCCCTTCAGATGCGACAGCTGAGACGGTGCAGCTCACCCAGGTCACACCGTCAGGAGGGACGGCGCTGCGATGTGAACCCAATTTCTCACCCCAGAGGACAGACTTTTTCTACAAACAACAAGATGGGAAGAGCCTCAGGCAGCCCCTCCCCTGTGGTCAGACAAACATTGGCACCCTGGGTTTATTCCAGAAATCCAGCGGGACAGAGTAGGAGAGGGTTTCGACGGAGTACACTCTGGTCCTCGGCGGGCTTCCCAGATGGCGCTGGCGGTAAGGAACCCGCCTGCCAATGCAAGAGACACAAGAAGTGGAGGTTCAATCCCTGGGTCGGGAAGCTCCCGTGGAGGAGGAAACGCCACCCCACTCCAATACTCCTGCCTGGAGAATCCCATGGACAGAGGAGCCCGGTGGGCCGCCGTCCACGGGGCCGCAAGGAGTCGGACACGACTGAGCAAAGAAGCACAGCACACGTAACGGCTTCACACTGTCGGGTTAGCTTCTGCTGCACGTAAAGCGAACCAGCTGCGTGTACACATATAACCAACCCGATGCCAAGAGCCGACTCACTGGAAAAGACCCTGATGCTAGGAGGGACCGGGGGCAGGAGGAGAAGGGGGCGGCAGAGGATGAGATGGCGGGACGGCATCACCGACGCAATGGACATGAGTTTGAGCAAGCTCCGGGAGATAGTGTTGGACAAGCAGGACTGGCGTGCTGCAGTCCCTGGGGTCGTGAAGAGTCGGACACAACTGAGCGACTTAGCACGCGCACACGCATTCGGGTCCTCCTTGTATCAGAAGCGAACGGTCCCCATGTCCACATGCTCCCTGGACCACACAGGTCCTGGGGAGAGCTGGCAGGAAGCTTGGACGGCCCCTCAGGGCTCCCGTTCAAGCAAGTGAGAGCCTTTCCGGCTGGCAGGGCCCTGCAGGATGTTCCAAGCCAAACCCCTCCTTTCACCGAAGGGGAAACCGAGGCCCAGAGAGGGTAAAGGCTTTGCTCAAGGCCGCTCCGGGCCTGACGAGTGGAGTGGGTGCAGCGGCCACCTCCTGGCTCCCAACCTGGGGTGCCTCCCCCGACCCTAGCAGTCTCAAACAGGCCAGGGCCTTGGAACCCCTCTTATCAGATAGAACGGAGGGCTGCTTATCAGATGTGATGACGACACCGCTCAGGAGAAGCAGAGGATGGGAAAGGTGGGGAGGGAGGAAGTGGGCTGAAGGCAACCCAACCCCACGGCCCCCCTCCTGGCTCCCTGCAGGGGCTGAGCCAGGCCAGGAGGCGGATCGGGCAGGGCTCCCTGCAGGGCAGGTGGGAGGGCTCAGGAGAGCCCCCTCCTCTCCTGTCCCCTTGGAACAAGAGCCACCTCTGTCCCTGAGAGCAGGAAGGATGGGGGAGGGCGGTCCCCCTCATTCTGCCGAAGGGCCAACCCAACGGGAGAGGCCTGAGCAGGGATCCATCTCACTCGCCCCCCTTCCCCCCGCCTGCCCGCCCAGGCCCACCCCCTAAGCGCCCAGACCGCTCCTGCGATTCTGATCTCCTGAGACCAAAGGGCCGGCCCGGGCACCCCGGGAGACCCTCTCCCCAGGAGCTGCCTCTCATAGTGATGGGGGCTTGCTTCCGGCTGCCCCGCCTGCCAGGCCCGCAGCTCCACGGCCCTGAGTCTCGGCTCCCCTGCCGCAGAGCCGGCCTGTGCTCCACACCCTGAGGCAGCTGTGGGAACTCAGCGGCGAGGCTGCCCCAGGCACAGTGGGGCTGGGAGACGCAGCTGAGGGAGTCGCCTCTCCTCACACTCACTCTCTGCATGGGTATTGGGTCAAGATTTGCTTGTTTTGTTTTTTGTTTGTTTGTGGCTGTGCTGTGCAGCTTGAGGGACCTCAGCTCCCTGATCAGGGACTGAACTGGGGCCGGGGCAGGGAAAGCCCCGAATCCTAACCACTGGGCCACCAAGGAGCTCCGTGTGTCCAGGTGTGCAAGGCTTTCTCAGCCGTGGCTTCAATCCTCAGTCCTCAGTGAATCTGCAGGAAGGAAGTGACCAGCTCCTGTCCCCAGGGAGGGGTGACCCGGGCCCCCAGAGGCTGGGAGGCTCACCCCAGGTCCTGTACTATTCAGAAGCAGAACACGGCCAGAACTCTTGGCTCTCGAGCTCCGCCACAGCACAGCCCAGCCCAGAGGTGCCATGTGGGAGAAGCTTGAAATCTCAAGTCGACCACGCCGGACCCCGGCCCTGGCTGCCCGGTGAACGCAGCACGCAACTTTGGAGGATGAGAGCTTTCCACCTTCTGCTGTTGATCTCCGTGCCATTGGTCAGCTGTGCGACCCTGGGCAAGTGACTTCCCCTCCCTGAGCCTCAGCTTCCTCATCTGTCAAATGGGGGTTTTCAGACCTGAGCAAGCTATGACATGGGGGCTACCTGACCCAGAGCATAGCACGTGGTAAGTGGCGGATAGGTGGAGACGGAGCCGCGGTGGCAGGCCCAGGAGTCAGCACTGCTTGCCATTCTTATTGTGGCCAGGCGGGGGGACAGAAAGGAGTTACCCTGGGGGCCTCTTCCCCGTGTGACTGTCCCAGCCCTGAAAGGAGGCACCAGGGGCTCTCCTCACCTCCCAGGTGGGGGGACAGGAATGGGGCAGGGCCGATCGCCCCCTGAAGCCCCTACAGTCCCAGTGACTGAGGAGACCCAGCTGGGAGGGCGGGTGGCATTGATGCCCGGGAGCTCAGTGCTCAGGGGGATGGAAGGGAGGGTGGTCCCCGAATGAGCCTCAGGAGACGCTGGTTCAGGGCCACTACACAGGGAGGCAGGCTCATGCAGACAGCCCTGAGCATCCGGACATACCAGGATCTTCTGGGCTGGCTTGGGGAGGTGTACACTCTGTTGAAGTCGGGGGGAGGGTCTGACTCTCCGCCGTCTCTGAGGCTTCAAGTAGGTCACCTCACCACTCTGAGCCTCACCCCTCCCCTGAGAGGTCAGCCAGAGAGACCCCAGTCGTCTGAAGCCCCCAGGCCAAACCTCAGCCTCCCCATGCTTGCTCAGCGTGACTCCCGCCCTGGGAAGCCTCCTCATCGCCTGGCCACGGCCAAGAAATGGAGCTGAGGAGTCAGCTGGCCTCTAGAACGAGGCTTGTCTGGCTTCAAATCTCAGCTCCCTTTGTTGAAGCTGGGAAACCTTGAGTAAGTTACTTAACCTCTCTGGGCCTGGTTCCTCAGCTATGAACAGGGATGATGATAATAAGACTTACCTCATGGGGTGTTGGAAAGACTAAATGAGCTCATTCATGTAACTCCCTCAGCAAAGCATTTGGCACAAAGGAAGCACCCAGCAAGTATGATGCCAGCCCTCGGCGGACAGTGGGTACACAGATGAAAGGCTGCCTCCAAAGACGGTGAGCTCTCCAAAGCCGGAGGTCATTGAGCAGGGGCTGAATGGCCACCTGTCAGAGACTCGGGGCCAGGCCACTGGGGTGACCTTTACAGGCTTCCAACTGTGAGCTCATGAAATCGCCCCCGTGGAACTGCGCGCAGTGCCTTGCTCCCTGCTAAGGCGGCCAGGATGGGACAAGGCGGGAGAGGGCACAGACAGAGGAGCAGGCGCTGCCTGGGGCGCATCCGGCCCCTACCCCGGCCCCTACGCCGCCCCCGACCGCGGTGTGGCCTGCAGTCGCTGCCTCCCCTTCGACCCCAGGTTGCCCAGCGGGCAGTTGATGCCTTTGAACTAGACTGGATCCAGCTGCGAGGGTCACACTCTGACCCCAAGAAGGGAGCTGGGGAAGATTCCCACTGCGTACACGTGCAGGCCAGGCTTCCCCTCAACCTGACCGTGAGGGGGTGACCTTTAACAGGCTCCCAACTGCGAGCTCATGAAATCGCCCCCGTGGAACTGCGCACAGTGCCTTGCTCCCTGCTAAGGCAGCCAGGATGGGACGAGGCGGGAGAGCGCACAGAGGAGCAGGCGCTCCTCTGTCCACTGAGGACATGGGTCCTGTCCACTGAGGCCCTCAGCAGAGTCCTCCTCCCTGAGTCCAGCACCAGCCATTCCCAGCCCCACCGCCACCTGCCAGGGAGCGGGGTGTCCCCGAGCCCAGAGCCCAGGGGTGTCAACAGCAGCAGAGACCAAAACACACACCCAGTGACCTCCAGAGCGTCCTGCTCCGACTCAGCGAGAGGCCGAGATGCTTGCAGCCCGAAAGCCTGACCTGGATTCTGTGCAGTCCAGTTCCGACCGAGGAAGAAGGGAGCGCAGGTGACGGCACAGTCCCCGGTGGCAGGGAAGGGTCTCGTCCGTCGCAGAGGCTGGCTGGGCTGGCCGGAGCCTGGAGGTCACGTCCGCTGGCTCCCCGCGCGGGGTGTGCAGTCGGCCCAGGTGCGTGAATCACTCACCTGCCAGACCTGCCGGGCGGGCAGGCAGGAGGCGGCCCCTGGCAGCCCACAAGGAAGAGCTAGACTGAGTCAGGCCAGGCAGGGCAGGGCAGGGCTGGGCAGAGCTGGGAGCACCAGGAAGCTGCCAGGATGAGAAGGGAGGCGGGGCGTGAGCAGGCCGGGGGCCGCCTCTGAGGGGGCCTGAGCAGAAGGGCCGGGCCCCAGCAGTTGCGTGCGTGCCGGGAGAGGGGCACAGGCCACAGGCGCGTGCAGGAACGTGACTCTCAAGTCGAAGCACTTCAGGTGTGAATCCCTGCCCTCTCCAGCTGCATGCCCGTCTCTCGAGCCTGTTTGCCCCTTGGCCAACTGCAGCAGTTGTGATAGTCCCGATACGACAGCATGCTCGTGAGAATTACATGAAACTCTGTAGGCATGGAGGCTCTCGAGTCCCGGCTGCAAGCTGATAGACTAAATGGTGACCAACAGGGGATGAATTTTCCGGAAAGCAGGACGGCACGCTCAGGCTGGCCCCGGCTGCGTTCTCACTGTCCGTGTCAGTCACTTTCCAGATTTTAGTAAAACATCTGCTGAGCTGATGAACAGCATGAGTATCTGGTCATCGAGGGAAAGGTCACCTAACCACAAACACTCTGCCCCAATTGCGTGTTCCTGAGATTCCAGGAAGGGGGTCTCAAAGGAGACCAGCCCCTGCCCGTAACGTGTTCATGGACAGCTTGCACTTCACTCCAAACCTGAGCTGGACCTTTCTCCACCTTCTGCTGCAGGACACTGACGGTCAAGGCTCCGGGGTCTTAGATCAGGGGCCGGCAATCTACCTTGGGCCAAATCTGGCCCTTCACCTGCTTTTGTAAATAAAGTTTTATCGAAATGGGCATGCACACTGGCTCATCAAAACATTGGGCAGGCTTTGGAGAGACAAAGGCAAAACTGGGAGTGGTGACAGAGAGAGCAGGGTCTGCAAAGCCAAGACCAGTTGCTACTGGCCTCGCAGAGAAAGCCTGCCGATCCCCGCCCTAGCCGATGAAGAGGATGAGAACAGAAACCCTGGGTTTTGGCTCTTAAATGTTTCGTCCACTCGATGAATAAGTTCCTGTGAGCCTTGCAAAAGTGTCTCCCCTCTTACAGAGAATCAGTCACTTGTCCAAGGCCGTGTGGGGCGCACAGTAGATGGACATTTTTTTTAACTTATTTATTTATTTGGTTGTGCCATGTCTTAGCTGCACCACGTGGGACCTACTTCCCTGACTGGGGATCGAACTCAGGGCCCCCTGCATTGGGAGCGTGGAGTCCTAGCCACTAGACCACTGGGGAAGTCCCTAGATGAACATCTTGAATCATGGGCGGACAGAGGCAGAGGCCTCTGGTGAGCACAGAGGCTTGGGGCACAAAAGGCTCAGCAAACCCAAGAAGGATCAAGACTCCTGCCCCATGGGAGAGGGTGAGCAGGCCTGGTTCACTGGATTCCCACCCGGGAGGCTGCCAACCTCTGGACCAGAGTCAGCCGGCCTGGGTTCGAGTCCAGCGGGAGCCAGCCGTAGGGCGGGAAGGGGACTAATACAGAATGAAAGCCCCCAGGACAGCGTTGGGGGCAGCGGGAAGCCTCCACGGCTAGAGCTTCCTTATTATCATTGGACTTAAAGCACGAGCAAAAGCTAAGGCCCTTCTGCCGCAAACGTGCAGAAGAGGAGGGCTCTGCCTGCCGGCGGGCCTGGCCGGGGCTGGTAAGGCCTGATTCTGGATCTGGGGTCTTGAGACAGGAGGCACCGTCTCCTACACGCCCCTTGCCTCCATTCCAGCACATTCCCTCAGGCTGGCCCGGGAGAGGCTGCCCCACCAGGAGGCTGTGCCCTCACCCCCAGAGCCCCACCCCAGAGGGCACGGCCTTCACCACCAGCAGGGCGGCCTCGTCCCCCAGAAGTGGCAGCACCAAGGGTCGTGGAAAGAGGATGGGAGAGGCCAGGGCTGCTCCGGGTGTTTCTGTCTGGAAGCCCGAGCCGCCACCCCCGACACACCCGTCTTCTGGAACTTCCTTCCCTGCCTCTCTGGCCCCTCCTCTCCCAGCCCATCTCCAAGGCCCAGTGGCCGAGGAGGGGCTGAATATTAGTTGAGGAAAAGCCATGAGTCCAGAAAAATGCTCAATGAATTCACCTCCACTTCTTTTTCCCAAACTGTTGGTCCCTCAAGAAGTTCAGGGAGGTTTGCTTTCTGCCATCAACATGGTAACCGGTTGCCTAAGCAACGCTCTGCTAGGTGAGGCTGCAGGGCGGCACTTGGAAGCACCTGTTTGCCGACATGGGCTGTGCTCACCCACAGCAGCTGATTTATTCGCTGATCCAGTGTTCCAAAGGCCCCCTGCCCCCTCCGAGCCCTTTACCCCTAGTCTGCGCCGCCATCTGTGCAGGCTCTAAACAGCCCCATGCCGAGCTTTCCACCAACTGAGGCTAAAAACAGAATCTGAGTGCCCGCTACCTGCCAGACCCTCTGCCCTGCCCCACAGTAAGGAGGGGCGGGGTCCTTCCTGTTCTTACAGCCTCACCAACCTCCCTCCTCCCCCAGTCAGAGCCCAGCACCAGAAGATGCTCAGAAAGGCTTGCAGGGACTGCCTGGTGGTCCAGTGGCTAAGATTCTGTGCTCCCAACGAGGGGGCCCAGGTCCCATCCCCAGTCAGGATCCCATAGGCTGCAATGAAGAGTGTGCAAAATGCAAGTGAAAGTGTTAGCCACTCAGTCGTATCAGATTCTGTGCAACCCTATGGACTGTAGCCTGCCAGGCTCCTCTGTCCATGGGATTCTCCAGGCAAGAGTACTGGAGTGGGTTGCATGCCCTCCTCCAGGGCATCTTCCCGACTCAGGGATCGATCCTGGGTCTCCTGCACTGCAGGCAGATTCTTTACCGTCTGAGCCCCCAGGGAAGCCCAAGACTGTGTATGCCACAGCTAGAGTTCCTGAGTGCCACAGCTGAGACCCAGCGCAGCCTAATAAATAAATAAGATAAATATTTTAAAAGGCTTGCTGCATGAATGAGTCTTCGCGGCTCTAGAACAGCGTTGCTCAGCCGTGGAGAGGCGAACATGCTGGACCAGCTAACTCTTGGTGTGGGGGCCGCCCTGCGCTCTGCAGAACATTTAGCAGCTCCTCTGATGCCAGCGGTACCCACTCCTCCAGGTGTGTCAGCCAGAAGTGTCTCCAGATGTTACCAGGTGCCCCCGGGGGACCGAGTGCTGGGTGGAGCACCCCTGCCCTGTGGCCATCAGTTTCACATGACGCCTGCGGCAACAGCTAAAGAAAGCAGACAGGGTCATCAGCCACTGTGTCACTAAGAAGCTGAGGTTTCTCAGCGTCAAGAGACGCGTGCCAGTGCGTGTACCCTCACTGCAGTCGTGTCCGACTCTTTGTGACCCCATGGGCTGCAGCCCACCGGGCTCCTCTGTCCATGGGATTCTCCAGGCAAGAAGAGTGGAGCGGGTTGCCGTGCCCGCCTCCAGGGGAGCTTCCCGACCCGGGGATCGAGCCCGCGTCTCCCGCATCTTCTGCACTGCGGGCGGGTTATTTCCTGCTGAGCCGCCCTTCAAGAGATGTGCCCCACGTCAATTAGGCAGCGGCTCCCATTCACAAAACAGAGGCTGGAAAAGGTACAAGTCACTACTGAGGGGCCAAAGGATGAGCGAGGGTGCTGAAGTGGAGTCAGGGCTGGATCAGGGACCACCGGCCCCCGAGCAGCTGGGGGAGACTCCCTCCTCCCACACCTGCAGCCCACTGGCCTCCAAGGCAAGCAGGCCCCCAGGCCAGGTCAAGCTGGCACAGCCTAACCAGCGTCCAGGGTGACTCACAGAGCCCCCCCGACAGACAAGAAGCCAGCTGACACAGAGCCCCCCACAGACAAGAAGCCAGCTGACACAGAGCCCCCCACAGACAAGAAGCCAGCTGACACAGAGCCCCCCACAGACAAGAAGCCAGCTGACACAAAGCACACACGTGTGCAGAAATTACTGCAGTATCTTTCTGAGTCTTCCGACTTTTAAATTCCAGATAGGTTCATCAAAGTGGGGACATTTCCGTCTGTGTGCGCTCTGGCCCAGTCCCCAACAACTCCCATTTCCTTTCTCAGAACCATTCCCCGCTCCCGAGGATGGATTCCACATTGTCACCACGAAACCCCACGGCGCGCACACCTAACACTCACAGTCTCTGCCTCGGAAATTTGGAACCGGGTCTCTACTGGAGGCCAGAACTGGGCACTTTCAATTCACATGCTGCAGGGCGGCCACCCTCTGCCACGCGCCCAGCGACGCTGAGAAACCCAGTCCCAGACGCAGAGGGGGAGCAGAGATGAGACGATGCCCTGGGTGTTTTCTCAACAGCCAAAAAGCCGAGACCACCAGATGTCTGCAGATGGACAGATGAATGAACAGAATGTGGCCCATCCACAGGATGGCGTATTATTCAGCCTTAAAAAGGACTGAAATTCTGCCACACCTACAAAGTAGATGAACTTCAATAGCGTTGTGCTAAGTGAAATAAGCCAGACGCAAAGGGTCGTGTTATCATGGGGCCGCTTCCGTGGAGGACTGGGAACAGGAGAATTCACAGAAGGTAGGGCGGCGGTCCCCAGGGGATGGGGAGGGCGGAGAGCTGCTCTTCACGGGCGCCGAGCTCGCATCAAGGGCGATGAAAATCGTTCTGCAGATGGACGGTGGCCACGGCCGCACGACGCTGCAAGCGCAGCTGAAGCCATTAAATAGTGCACCTCAAAATGGTCACACAAACAGGCTTGATGTTATCCGTGCACGCTCAGTTATGACCCAAGGACTCCACCAGGCTCCCCTGTCCATGGGATTATCCCAGGAAGAACACTGGAGTGGGTTGCCATGTTCTTCTCCGGGGATCTTCCCGACCCAGGGGTTGGACCCACGTCGTCTGCAGCTCCTGTGTCAGCAGGCAAATTCCTCACCCCTGAGCCTCCTGGGAGATTCCTCACCCCTGAGCCTCCTGGGAAGCCCCATGTTACACATATTTCACCACAGACTCAAAACAGAGAGAGACCGTAGGAGTAGAGACAGGAGATGCTGCCTGGGTTCCCAGCCCCTGTCTAGTTCCTGGTCGCAGCTCCCATAAGGCCAGGCTCTCTGGGTTTCTAAGACACCCCTGAATTCTCAGAATATATGTTCCTTTTTTGCTTAAGCGCACTCTTGCAGGGCTCTGTACCTGCAAATGAAAGGATCTTGGTCAAATATCAAGGGACAGTTACTTCTGGGGGGGGGGGGCGTCATCCTCTGCTCAAGGTCAGCCCCCAAAAAGGCCTACATAACCCAAGCATCTCTTCCTGACCCATCAGAGAACCATCCTCCACACATTTATTTTAAAACTGCTTAAATTAGATCCACAGCCCTCCCTGATAGAAATTCTTTCTCCACCCTCCACCCTCCCCCACCCCCTGCATTTTAATTCTAGTTTTCCCTTGTCAGCGTTTCCCAGTTCAAATCTCCACCCAAAGTCAGCAGTCTTGGGTCCAAAAGATTCCTTGCTAATTCCAAACACCAGACCCACCCTCAGAGGATGAATGTGCCTCTGCTGAGCACGTCCAAAGTGATGTCGCAGGTTCTGGGACGTTTCCAACAGCCGAGTTGAAGACACAATAGCCTCTCATCTCCCGCAGGGGTAAGCACTCACGTGTGTGCTAAGTCGCTCAGTCGTGTCTGACTCTTTGCGACCCTATGGACTGTAGCCCACCAGGCTCCTCTGTCCATGGGATTCTCCAGGCAAGAACACTGGGGCAGGTTGCCATTTCCTGCTCCAGGAGATCTTCCCAATCCAGGGATCAAACTCCAGACTCACATCTCCTGCGTTGGCAGGCATGTTCTTCACCACTAGCGCTGCCTGAGAAGCACTCACGAGTTAAAATCAGAGAAAGAGCATTTGTGGACCGTGCTCTGTTCTGCAGACCGTTTGCATCAGCTGGGGACATGCCAACACCCCATGTTCCCAGCAGACTAGGATTCAGTTTTACGCTTCTTGTCTAAGACTACATAGCCAACCAGGAGCTGGGTGAAATACTCTTACATAAACCATCTCATTTAATCTCTCAAACAGCTTGAGAGGCAGAGCTTATTATGCCCCATTTGAAAGATGAGGAAACTGAGGCTCAGAAAAGTGAACCAACTTGCCGAAAGTCACACAACTAGGGCGGATGCTGGAATTTCAGTCTAGGTTTATTTTCATTTCCATGGCCCAGGCTCTCATCCATGAGGAGAAGAGGGCTGGTGCTGTGGAGGGCAGAGCAGACTAGAAGCGGGGAGTCCAGGTTCTGAGCCTGGGTTCCTCCATACTGGCTTCAGGTCCTCCTAAACCACCTGCCCACAGCCTTGAAAGGGTGGAAGGTCGAGGCCGCGAGACAGGCTGGCCGTTGGGGCTGCGTGGATGCCCCGCCAGGGCTCCCTCTCCCGACCCCATCGTCTCCACCCAGGTTTTGCGAGCAGATTCGAGGCCAGGTGGGCTTTTCCAGGTGGAGGGATGGTGTGTCTCGGAAACGGACGTCATTTGCTCCCATTTGTTGAGAGACAAGCCTCAGGGGCGTCCCTGGTGACCCAGGGGCTAAGACTGAACTCTGGGCTTCCCTGGTGATCTCGTGGTTAAGAATCCGCCTGGAAACGCCAGGGACACGGTTTCATCCCTGGTCTAGGAAGACCCCACGTGCCACCGAGCAGCTAAGCCTGTGGGCCGCAACTGCGGAGCCCCCGGGCCTTAGACCCCTGAGCTCTGCAACAAGAGACGCCACCACAGGGAGAAGCCTGTGCTCTGCAGCCGGAGGGCAGCCTCTGCCCACAGCTGGAGGACACCTGCGCCCAGCAGCAAAGCCCAGTGCAGTTCAAATTAAAATTACAAACCTCCGCACTCGCAATGCAGGCGCTCTGTGTTCAGTCCCGGGTCGGGGAACTGAGATCCCACAAGCCACACAGTGGGGCCAAGAACCAGAGAGAGACAAGTCTCTGGACCGAGCCTGGACATTAGCAACCGCAGGTCTCACTGCCCTGCCGTCCCCTCTCCCGGCTCGTCCTCGAGGGAGGGGACAGGGTCAGTTCTCGCCTGTCGCTCTCTGAGTCCTCCGGCCACACAGCGTTAGAGCTCCCTGCACAGGCCCAGCAAGACTAACAGTGTGGCGTGAGGCCCGGCCAGCCCGCACGGGTGGAGTCTAATTACAACAGCAGTGGGTCAAACAAGCCCAAGTTGGAATCCAGCTTCCTCAGCAAGCCGTGTGGCCTTAGGCAACTCACTTGACCCCTCGACCTCTGTGTGCTCACCTGTAAAATGGGGATAATGACACTCGACCAGGAGGGCCGTCATAGGGAGTGAGTGAGCTTGTTTATGTAAAGCACTCACTGACGTGCTTAACCTTAGCCAGCCACTGATGTCTATGGACGCTGCCGTGCTTATCACCATTTTTATTGTAATGCCCCAGGAAAACCTTCCATGGGCTAGGCTGAAACTTACCTTTGGATTATTTAAGCTTTAGTAAGCAAAGGAGTTTGTTCCGTCCAAGGCACTTTTGCAATTTGTAACTATTAGTGTGTAATGTCGGAGAAGGCGATGGCACCCCACTCCAGTCCTCTTGCCTGGAAAATCCCATGGATGGAGAGCCTGGTGGGCTGCAGTCCATGGGGTCGCACAGAGTTGGACACGACTGAAGCGACCTAGCAGCAGCAGTGTGTAATGTCCCTGTGTTTGCTCAGGTTTTATCTGTGCTCTCCACTCTGCTGAAACTTCATGAATGTAGGAGCTCACCTGTCTGGTTTACCAGTACCCTCAGAAGTCTGGTGGCTCAGAGGGTAAAGCGTCTTCCTGCAGTGCGGGAGACCTGGGTTCAATCCCTGGGTCAGGAAGATCCCCTGGAGAAGGCAATGGCAAGCCACGCCAGTACTCTTGCCTGGAAAATCCCATGGATGGAGAAGCCTGGTAGGCTACAGATGGGGTCGCAAAGGGTCAGACACGACTGAGCGACTTCACTTCAGCAGTTAGCCTACAGCCTGGCACATCCCAGGGGTTTAAGCAACACTGAGTGAATGAAAAATAAACGTGAGAAATCTGAGAAAGTGACTTGGAGATTATCATACTCAGTGAAGTAAGCCAGACTGGAAAAGACACTTATGTACGTCACTTACGCATGGAATCTAAAAGAAAGATACACACGAACTTACAAGGAAGTAGACTCGCAGAAACAGAAAACGGGCTTAGAGTTACCACAGGGGAAGAAGGGAGGGATAGGTTAGGAATTTGAGATTAATGTACACACACTGCTGCTGCTGCTGCTGCTAAGTCGCTTCCGTCTTGTCCAACTCTGTGCGACCTCACACGGCAGCCCATCAAGCTCCCCTGTCCCTGGGATTCTCCAGGCAAGAACACTGGATATACACACTACTGTATATAAAACATTTAAACAAAAAGGACCTACCATATACCAAAGGGGACTATACTCAAGATTTTGTAATAGCCTGTAAGAGAAAAGAATATGAAATAGAGTATGCGTGTGTGAGTGTGTGAGTGTGTGTGTGTGTGTGTGAGTGTGTGTGTGTCAGCCGCTCAGTCGCACCCGACTCTGTGCAACCCCATGGACTGTAGCCCGCCAGGCCCCTCTTCGTGGGATTCTCCAGGCAAGAACACTGGAGTGGGTGGCCATTCCCTCCTGCAGGGGATCTTCCCGACCCAGGGATTGAACCCGCGTTTCTTACATTTCCTGCATTGGCAGGTGGCTTCTTATCACTTCTGCCACCTGGGAAGCCCCAGGTGATTCTCACCTGTCAGTTAAACAGACTCACTGAAAGGCTCAGGTCAGTTCATCACAAACGCGCATAATGGATTGAACATCTCCCCTTGGAGTTCAGGCTTTCAGCTGCCCCGTCGACACTGACTGTCCTGAACTGACAAGAAGGCGGGAGGCTCCAGGTAGGGCACAAGTGGGGAAGCGTCAGCTTCAGGCAGCTGCAGGGGCCAGAACCCAGCAGCTGGATTTGCTAAGAGCCTGCCCCGCCCCCAGCACCGTGCCACCCGGATTCACCCCCACGACCTAGTCTAGGTTTGTTAGTGTATTTCCCATTTTGCAGATGAGAATATTGAGGTTCGGAAAGATCTGAGTCTCGCCTGCAGTCACACAGAGAGAACGAGGCAGAGTTGGGATTGAAGCTTCTGTTTTGTTCAGTCTGGGCCTGACTTGGCAAATGTCAGCCCAACAGAGGTCCATCCCAGGCTGGGGTCTGGACAGTGGCATCCAGGTGGGGGCAGTCTGCCAGGTCAGAAAGCTGGTGGCACTGCCATTTGGAGTCATCTCTTCAACTGTCTGGGCCCAGAAGGGAGGATCCAGCCCCTCTCTACTGCAGGAGACAGGCCAGGCAAGAGGCCCAGCGCAGGGAAACTAAAGGGCTGCCCAGGCACAGCGGACGGGTAAGGCAAGGGGGCCACGGGAGGGCTGAGCCGCCAGGGTGCCCCCAGGTGCCATCACAGCCTACTTGGCACCCGCAGTGCCACACGGCGCTCAGCCCTCAGGCCTGCGGCACCCAAGGCAAGGCTCCCCGAGTCCTGAGAAGTTTAACGGCCGATTCCCTGGAAAGTGGCCCCTCCCGGCAACTCCACGGCCCAAGGCCTCGCTCTCCCCTCTGCCTCTGAAGCCCCTGGTTCTGGATGGCTGCCACAGGCTGTGTTTCCAAAAGCTGACGCCGCAAGACTTCCCTGGCGGTCCAGTGGCTACAAGTCTGCGCTCCCAGCATCGGGGGCCGGGTGCGACCCCTGGTCAGGGAACCAGACCCTGCACGCTGCAACTGAGAGCCGGGACAGCCAAAGAGAAAGAACTGACGCTGTGTCTTCAAACCTGCAAACAGGCCTCGGGATCACAGCCCAAACCTGGGAGGAAGGGACGGCGAGAAAGATGACTGACCTCTGTTGCCAAGAGAGGTTCTCAGCTGGAGTCTCATGACACTCAGCTCCACTCTGCAGGCAAATGTCAGCTGCCCACGAAGAGAAGCTGAGACCCTTGGGGCTGCCCTGGCCCTGCCTGGAGATGTGGAGAGGTTGGGGGGCAGGAAGGAGAGACGAGGACGAGCAAGGCCCAGCCTCCGGGGGTGGGCAGTGCGGGGGCGGAGAGCAGGCAGGAATTTCCAGGAGCCCCAGTGACTCGGGCTCCCATCTGGCAGAGCCGTGACGGCAGGGAGGGCTTCCTCACCCCCCACGAACGGCGATGCCCTTCACGGCTGGAGGATGAGCTTCTCCGTGTATCGTGGGTGCCCATTCCCAGGAAGGCTGGCTGTTACTGCTCCCAGGAAAGTCCCCGGTCTTTTCCCTGGACCTCAGTGTCTCCTGTGGGCCTTAGGCCTGATGCCCACCTGTCATCCAAGATGACGCCCACACAGGGGGCCGCGGGCACAGGCCTGAGAGGGCAAGTCATTTGTAAAGACAAGAGGTATTCTCAGCAACCTCGCTCAGACCCTTGGAGCCGCTGGAAGGCAGTCCCGGGAGGCCTGCTCCTGGAACTCTGTGTCTAGCCACTGTGACGGCCGGCACTCAAACGTCCGCAGTCTCCCCGAGCCCCCAGGTGACCCGAGGCGACTCGTGACTCATGAATCTGCCTCCTCGGGCTCTTCTTGCAGGAATGCAAGAAGGCAGGAAGCTGTCAGTGACCACCCACTAAGGTGCCAGGGCTTCTGTAAACCTGTCCACCTCCCGATGACTCCCTGAGGCAGGCGCCGCTGACATCCCCATTTTCCAGGTGAGAAGACTGAAGCCTGGGGTAATGCCTTGCCCGGAGTCTAGACGACACCATCTGTCCCCAAGGGGCTTGCAGGGGTCTTGGGAGGGGAGCGTTCCCCTAAGAAATGCAGGTGCTCCTTGGAGTCCTGGAAACCAGAGGGTGACGGAGCCCAGCCGCCTCGGCCTCGCCTCTGGGGAAGCCCAAAGTCCAGACCAGGGGTGTGGTTTGTCCCAGCTCGCGACCGGCCAGGCTGCAAAGCCAGTGCTGGAGCCCCGCCTGGACTGCGGCCCCAGGGGGTTCGTGGAGCTGGCGCAGCTGGTGAGAAGCAAGGAAAACCAGCGACAGCCTATTGGAGTCCATAGGGAGGGGTGTGGACACAGCTGGGGTCCCGCCAGAGCTCCTCGCTGGGCAGTGGAGACAGAGCGTCCAGAGGCGCCCTCTCCTGCCCTCCGCTAACCTGGGGACGCCAAGGGCTGCTGGGCGCCCCCTGCTGGCCACCAGGAACGTGTCCTCCCGGACCAGCACGCCCCAGAGCCCTGCCAAGGGCTCCCCTGCCTGAGACGCCGGGCTCCCAGTGGAGGGGCCAGGGTCCAATCCCCGTTCAGGGGACGAAGGCCTCACATACTGCAACTAAGCACTCGTGCCACAGTTAGAAAGCCTGTGCGCGGCAACTGAGATCCCGCACAGCCTAAATAAATAAATAGGGGGAAAATTTTTATTTTGTTTGGCCAAGAGGCAGTGGTGGGCTGCTGGAGGTCAGCACTAACCCGAGTCTGTGTTGTCCCATCTGGGTTCCACACTCACCGTCCCAGCTTTCCACGGCCAGGCATCGATGCCCTCCACATGGAGCTTGCAAACATGCCCACAAGTGCTCTGACTCCCCTCGTGGAGAGACAGGGTCTGCGCCTGAATCTGGGCAGCCTTGTGCAGCCAGCAGAACGCCACAGAAGTGATTCTGCCAGCTCAGACGAGGGCGTGTGCCTCCGTCCTGTTAGCTCCCACTCAGCCCTGAAGCCACCCCATGAGACAGAGACCAAAGGTCTGCCACGACGTGAGGAAGCCCCAGCTGCACAACGAGGTCGGGAGTCAACAACCCCGGTCTCAGCCGGGATCAGCTGCCAGCAGACGATTCCAGCAGCCTGCTCTCGAGTCAGCCTGGGCTTCAGGCCTTTCAGCCGAGGCCCCAGACAGCACAGAGCAGAGACGGGCTCTCCCTGTTGTACCTGTCCAAGTCCCTGAGCCGGTAAGCATCACAAAACAGTTGCATTCTGCCATGAAGGTTTGGGGGCTGTGTGTGTTTGGGGGAAGATGAGTTCAGGGACGTTAAAGCCCTCTTAGTGGTTAAAAGTGAGGGTGTCGGGAGGCTTCCCTGGGGTCCCGTGGTTAAGAATCTGCCTTCTCGTGCAGATGTGGGTGCGGTCCCCGGTCAGGGAACTGAGATCCCGCGTGCCTTGGAGCCCGCTAAGCCAGGACGCCACAACTACTGACCCCAACGCTCCAGAGCCCTCAAGCCCAACCGGAGAGCCCCACGCAGTGCAGCGAGGGGCCCAGCACAGTCCCCAAAACAGAGAAGAGACAGGCTGTGGGGCCAGGCCGCCGGGCCTGCAGTCCTCACCAGCTGGGTAACCTCGGAGGGGCGCTTAACCTCTCTGAGCCTCTGTTCCCACCTGTGTAAAATGGAGCTGATAACAGGGCTGCAGAGAGGTTTCCGTGAGAAAACGCTCATGAAGCAGTTGACAGCCACGGGCGAACAGGACGGGAGTGTGGCAACTGAGGACAGTTGTTACAAACAGCTCTGCAAATGGGAGGAGCCTGCCTCCAGTCCGATGGGTAAGAAAGTCCTGAACTGGGCTCATCTGGAATTCCTCAGAGAGACAGTGTGCTGCGAAGCCAGAAGGGGCAAGGGGAATGAAAGTGCACCAACAGGTGCTTTCTGGGTTTCTGATGGCGACTGGTGGGAGCCCAGGGACAGCCTTGCCTGGCCAGCCTTGTTTATGGAAGCCTGGTCTGGCCCTTGCCTAACCTCTGGGCATTCTTTCAAATGCGCCTTGGTCAACCTCTGGGGACTTTGAAAAGGGGCCACACAGTCTGCTAGAAAGACAGTGAGCTTCAGAGCCCTGGGTCTGGACTCAGGCTCCGCCACCAGCCTGGAGCCCCAGGCCGGCCGTGTGGCTCCCGGAGCCGCGTGCTCCACTGGGGAAGTGAGGGCCTGATGACGCGCGTTCGGCCTCTCACAGTGCCTGGCGAGAAGCGGGCTCTCAGTAAACAGAGCTGCTATTAGCACCGTTTCTCTTATTGTTTTCACTTTTCCACTCCCTGGCCTTGAAGAGCAGGAAACAATAGCCACCATTGACGACCTTGGTTCAGCCAATATTTCCGGCTCTCTCCTGCTAAGAAGGATCACTTCCTGATCCCTGGGTGGGTGCGGCCCCTGAGCTGTGAGCGCCCCGCGTGTCACTTCCGGGCTGAGCGCTCCGTCACCAGCTGAGACTCTGAGTCCAGGCACCGTGCCCGGCTCAGCACCACTCAGAACGGGGACCTCAGCAGCCCAGGTCTCTGCACGGCAAGACGCGCCAAGGCCCAGCCCATGGGCCATCAACAAGTAGTGAAAAGCCGAGCTTTCTTGTTTTCAGTTGCTAGGATTTGGAGGTGGCTTGTTTTGTCGTTGTTTTTTGGCCATGCTGCACAGCGTGTGGAATACTGGTTCCCCAACCAGAAATCGAGCCTGTGTCCCCTGCTTTGGAGGAGCAGAGTCTTAACCACTGGACCGCCAGGGAAGCAGGGCTCCTGCACCAAGCCTGATCTCAGCTAGATTCGACTCGCTCCTGCACCTGCCGTCTTCTGGTCTAGGGCAGCCTGTCTCGGGCTGCTCTCCACGGCCCCGGCCTCCAGCGCACGCTGGTCTCAGGTGGAGATTACAGAGGTCCGAGAGAGAGGACATGCAGGAGCAAGACCCTGAGACCCTGGCTCGGCAGCCACGTGCCCTCACTCTGCATAGGTTAAGACAAGGAGTGTAAACTTGATCCACACCAAGAGGGAATCAAAGCATGGCGGCCCTCTTGGGCCAGGATTTGAATGCAGGCCTGGTACTTCGACATTATGCCAACCTGTCTCTAAACTGAGTGAAACTGAACGTTTCTCAGCCATGTCTGACTCTTTGTAGCCTACCGGGCTCCTCCGTCCACGGGATTCTCCCGGCAAGAATACTGGAGTGGGTTGCCATTCCCTTCTCCAGGGGATCTTCCTGACCCAGGGATCGAACCCAGGTCTCCTGCGTTGCAGGCGGATTCTTCACCCTCTGAGCCAGTGGGAAGCCCGTCTTGTCTTTAATCTCGGCTCAAGTCAAGTGCTGAACTCCTGCCTCCTCCCTTTCCAGCTCAGGCCCTCGAACAGTATTCTAAGGATCTCACCCCTCCTAAGAGGCTCAGCGGCACGGCTCAATCACATCTATTTGCCTGGGCACCCATGCGTTCATTAGATTCCTACGTGCCTCTCTTCTATCAAGCTCAAGGCCATTCTGGGAATGAAATTCACAGCACAAACAGCTGGGGCACACTCAAGACATTGCAGAAATAGAAAGCAAGTCAGAGGGGGGACCAAAGCCAAAGGCTTGAGGGGAACCAGCTCCCAAGAGGCCGGGGTGGGCATTTATGGATCGTTACCAGCTACAGAGCTTTCCTCCCAGAAGTCAGTGGTCGGCCGCTGCTGTGGCCCAGAGGGACAACCCTGGGGCCAGGTTTCACCAGAGGGGTCTGCCCGGTGGGCGGCGCCCATGGGTGCTGAGCGCTGAACTGAACAGCACAGGCAGGATGGGGCTGCATCTGGGGCTGGACGAGTCCCGGAGGCCCTGCGCCCGGCCCGGGCCCTCTCCCCCGCCCCCGGGAGGCCCTGCGCCCTCTCCCCCATCCCCGGGGAGGCCCTGTGCCCTCTCCCCGCCCCCGGGGAGGCCCTGCGCCCGGCCCGGCCCTCTCCCCCGCCCCCGCCCGCCCCCGGGAGGCCCTGCGCCCGGCCCGGGCCCTCTCCCCCGCCCCCGGGGGGGCCCTGCGCCCGGCCCGGGCCCTCTCCCCCGCCCCGGGAGGCCCTGCGCCCCGGCCCCGGGCCCTCTCCCCCGCCCCCGCCCGCCCCCGGGGAGGCCCTGCGCCCGGGCCCCGGGCCCTCTCCCACACCCCCGGGGAGGCACTGTGCCCTCTCCCCCATCCCCGGGGAGGCCCTGCGCCCGGGCCCCGGGCCCTCTCCCCCGCCCCCGGGGAGGCACTGGGCCCTCTCCCCCATCCCCGGGGAGGCCCTGCACCCAGGCCCCGGGCCCTCTCCCACACCCCTGGGGAGGCACTGTGCCCTCTCCCCCACCCCCGGGGAGGCCCTGCACCCGGGGCCCCGGGCCCTCTCCCACACCCCCGGGGAGGCACTGCGCCCGGGCCCCGGGCCCTCTCCCCTACCCCCGGGGAGGCCCCGGGCCCTCTCCCCCATCCCCGGGGAGGCACTGCACCCGGGCCTCGGGCCGTCTCCCCCATCCCGGGGTCAGCTGGTTCTGCACATGTGGATCTTCAGCAAGTCACTCCACCTCCTGGAGCCTCAGTCTTCTCATCCATAAACCGGGACGATGATGTTGCGATGAGGATTCAGGGAAATCCTGTAAACGAAGGGCAGTGGACACCGCTGGAGGTCCAGGCGCTGGCCTGGGGAACATGACCTCGTCCTCTTTAACTGAAGATTGCACAGGAGGCCATGTGGCTTCTAACATAATAACAACAGCGAGAGCAAAGCAAACGCACACAACACATGCACGCCATTTTCAGTCCCCCAGCCTCACTGGGAGGAAACAGACCCAGAGCGTTGGAGCCGCTTGCTCAGCGCCACATAGCGCACTGGCGCCAGGGTGCAAAGCCAGGTCAGCTGCTCTAGACTGGGCTTTCCCCCACATCTGGACAAGGATGTCGCTCCGCCAGCCTGCCCTGAAAGGAAGAGAGAAGACAGGACGTATCATCCCCACCGTGTGGATGGAGAGAGAGAGAGAGGAGGTCCAGGCTCCCCCTGCCTCCCACGCTGGCTGCAGAGCTGACCCGGCCACCGCCCCCCGGCCCCTCACAGAGAGCAGGGCCTGTTCAGGGGCTCAGGGCTGGCTCGGTTTCTGTGGGGTGGGTGTGGGGGCACCCTGGATCATCCCGGACTCGCACTGCTGCCCTGAGCTGCAGCCACGTTCAGGGAATCCAAGTTTCCAGATGCCAACTGGCGCCCCAGCTCACACCAGGAACTCAGTAGACTCTTCCCAGGAAGAGCTGGGGTGCTGATCTTGCCCCACCAGGAGACACGGCTCCGGACGAGCAGGAGGAGCCAGGAAAGCGGGTGGGACAGCCTTTAATCTGGAGCCACAAGCAGCAACAACGGAACAGGTAAATACCGAGGCTTGACCACCATCATCATCAATAACAATGATAAAGGGAGCTGGGCCGGTAGTCCACAAGGGGGTAGTTTGAATTATCCCCATTTTACAGATGAGGAAACTGAGGTGCAGAGAGGTGCAATCACTAGCCCACGGTCACCCGTGCACGTGCTAAGCCTGACTCGGGCTCTGGGCTAAACAAGTCATGTGACCAACTTATTCAGTGTCCAGAAACTTCCATGGGGCATTATTGTAGCCGATTTACAGAGAAAAACTGAGGGCCAGCTGGGTGAGCCACAAAGCCCAAGATCACACCGCTAGAAATGTCCAGACCCAGGTCCCGGCACTTAACCACAGATGAGATAACCAGGTTGTCTCAACGCCGGCCCTTTGCTTCAAGGCCTTCTGAGGACAGGAAGGTCTGGGTTATTCACCCCCAAGGCTGAGCCCAGCTGGGGAGAATTGTGGTACTGAGCTGCCCTCTGCTGGTTGAAATGAAAAGAACGCCAAGAGGACTGGGGATGCATCTTCCTTGCCCTGATAATGTGGACATGATCCACAGTCCCCTCAGAGGAAATGGCCCATTTATGAGAGTGGTAAGCAGACAGCTCAGAAGAGACACCTGCTGGGTCTGAGCAGTCCTGGAGGGCTTCCTGAAGAAGGTGATCTGCGTAGAGCAATGGGGTAGCCTGATTCAGGAGGCCAAAACAATTTAGGTTTAATTGGCTAGGGCAATTAGCATAGGGCATCCTGACCATGATTTTTTTTAAAAAGCTGAAAATGTTATCTGAGCTGTTACCTTACAGAATGATAAGGTATTAGTGAGTCCAGAAAGATGAGAAGAACCACACGTAAGGACAGATAGAGGAACCCCAGGCCAGAGTAGACGGGGGGCAGGGGCCAGGAGCTGGGCCGAGCAGGTAGAATTGAAGCCACAAGTTTGCAGGAGGCCGTTAACCATCTGGAGAATGTGCTGGTCTATGAGCCGGGGGGGCTGGCAGCACCTTGTCACCTGGGAACGTGCTAGCAATGCAGATTACCAAATAAGCTTCCCCCCCCCCACCCCACCCACCGCAAGTGATGCTGAGATTTGAGAACCGCTGCTCTGAGCAATCCCTGAGGATGGCCAATCCCTGTCTGCATTTCTCATCCCCTTCAAAACCAGGTGAGCCCAGAGGAGGAACTGTCTGGACAGAGTCTTGAGGGCCAGTGGCTTTGTGCCATGGTTTTGCGGGCTGCTGATGTGCTGACGTTTGCTGCTCAGGATTGCTGGGCAGGGCAGCTCGCCTACAGGCTTCCAGCAAGCGCCAGCCGCAGCAGCGCGCCCACCCTAAAGGTGAGGAGATTGTGTCGGGAGGTGAAGGACGAGAGGTGAAGGACGGGGGTCCGCCGCGACACCCCAAGGACCAAGCCCAGCAGCCGGTCTAGAACTCTGGAACGTGGCCTCCATCATGACACCCACTGCCGCGGCCCTGACCTCCGTCTCTTTCCTCGTCTCCCCTCGGTCTCCCTGTCCTTAAAATAGCGGGGTCCCACCCCAGTGGTCATAGCAGCGCTCTCTGCAGCAGTCAAGAAGTGGCAACAACCGAGGGCCCGTCAACAGATGATCGGTTTAAGAAGCTGCGGTGACGGCGTCCCTGCGGCGCAGACGGTAAAGGAATCGCCTGCAAGGCGGGAGGCCCCGGTTCGATCCCTGGGTTGGGAAGATCCCCTGGAGCAGGGCACGGCAACCTACTCCAGAATTCTTGCCTGGAGAATCCTGTGGACAGAGGAGCCTGGCGGGCTACAGTCCATAGAGAAGCGAAGAGTCAGACACGACTTAGAGAGTAACACACACGTATATGCACACACACACACGCACGCACATATATGTGTGTGTATATATATATGTTAGAAGATTAGTGATAAAAAGGATGAAATGTTGCCATTTACAGCAACGCGGATAAACCCTGAGATTATCATACTAACTGAAGTCAGAGAAAGACGGATACTGTATGGTATCATAGGTAGAATCTAAAAATTAATACAAATGAGCTTATGCACCAAACAGACACAGACTCACAGACACAGAAGAGAAGCTCATGGTAGCCAAGGGGAGAAGAGAGGCGAAGAGGGAGGGGCTAGGAGTGTGGGATGAACAGATACACACGGACATACGCAAAGTAGAGACATAGCAAGGAGTGATTGAACAGCAAAAGGAACTATATTCAATATCCGGTAATGTAACGTATAATGGAAAGTAATCTGAAAAGTGCATATATACAAATACATATATAGAGCTGAACTGCTTTGATGTACACCTGAAACCAACACAACATTGTACATTAATCCTATTTCAATTAGAAGGGACTTCCCTGCTGGTCCAGTGGCTGAGACTCCCAACTCCCAGGGCAGGGGGCCCAGGTTCGATCCCTGGTCAGGGAAATGGATCCCACATGCTACAACTTAAAAATCCCGCATGCCTCAGCTAAAACACGGAGCAGCCAAATAAACAAATAAAATTCCGTTTGAAAGGAAAGACAGAGGGGAGGAGGGAGAAGGAACACCGTGGAGGGAGACAGGGTCCGGCTCTTTCAGATCTTCAAATCCGGGACTCCCCAGAGGCAGATACTGGCCCGTCCAGTCCGAGCCCAAAAAGAAAAGAGCCTCAAACCGAGCAGCCCTGTGCCGTCGCTTCAGTCGCGGCCAACTCTCTGCGACCCCATGGACTGTGTCCCCCCAGGCCCCCTGTTCCTGGGATTCTCCAGGCAAGAACACTGGAGTGGGCTGCCATTGCCTCCCCGGGTGACCAATGCTTCAGTGGGTCTGGCTCACTTTTCTCAGCCGCTGTTAGTCAAGTTAAGAGAGAAGTAATCTGTTATTTTCTCTTTGGTCCCGTTCAAAGCAGCTTCCAGTCTTTCCATGGTCACTGTGCCTCCTGCAAACCTGGGTGCGATTTCCAACCCCATTCCACCCTAGTAACAGAGACCTGTTCACTAGGGGTCTAAAGGGGCCCAGGCGGGTTCACTGGGCCGACGCTGCTAACAAAGGACAGGGAACTTAGCTGTCCAGCCTTGCTTTAAAAGCTGCCCTGTGCATCTGTGTTTCCTTCATCTCCCCCGATGTTCTTAAGAAAACATCCAATTTTCCGAGAGCATCTGAGTCAGTTCAGCATGAACCACGAAGTCACTGAACGCGCTCTCAGGCGCTCTTCCGGCTCTTCGACTCTTCTTCATGAAAAGAGGCGATGTCCTGGCCCCGCTGCGGCTCGCACTGCCTTAAGTACCGACTGTTCACTTACCCTCACACCTAACACTGGGTAGAGGATCCTTACATTTGGTTTCGGTTTTACAGAGTTCAACATCACAAAGCTATTAGGAAGCCCGGCCATCACGCGCGGCGTCGTTCAGCGTTAAAACGGGGAATTTGCCTTTCCTGGGCAGACCAATGCTGACTATACACTCCTCTGGGCACCTCTCCTCCCTGGGTGCACTTGATCCTCGCAGCTCAGAGACGTGAAGTGACTGCCCTGAAGGCACACAGCCATTTAGAGCTGGGCCAGGATCAGAACCCAGACTCCCCTTCTTCCCCTTCCCTTTGAGGAAGTGGCCCTTTCTTCTCTCTAATCAAGACATCCCGCACGTGTCATCACCTTTCGCTGCGCGGAGGAGTCTGGTCATTCTCAGAATTTGCCAGCACCTCTAAGACAACGGGAAAGCAGTCTCTGGGCCCCCTCTAGATACAAAACACATGGCCAGCAAGTGAGCTGCAGTGTGACGATCAGAGCGATACATCTGGTTCTGGTCACCTCCCCCGGAGGGGCCCCACACCAGCCCCCTTCCTGCTCCCACAGCTGAAAACAATTCTTCCCAGTGACTCCGGGGTTCTCAAGTGGAGGAGGACGCAATCTTACTCTCAGGGAACAGCTGGCGAAGTCTGGAGACGAGTTCGGCGGTCGTAACTGAGAGCAGGTGCGGTTGGCGTCTAGTGGGCCGAGCCCAGAGTCGCTGCTCAGTGCCCTGCAACGCACAGGACCACCCCACGACAAACCCTGCCGGCCCAGGTGCCCGCAGTGTCTGCAAAACGCCCGCAGTGGCCCAAGCACGGGAGTGAGAGCTCCTCACGGACCCAAGGAAGACGACAAATCACAGGCGCCAAGTGGGGAGGAAAATTCTTTAGCAAAGGGCCAGGCGCTGAGAGGGGAAGCTGATCTGGGCTTACTCACAACGAGAGGTGAAAGTTCCTACACTCTGTATCTGGAAAAGCTCTCACTCAAAAAGATACATGACTTCAGTGTGCACAGCAGCTAGAAGCCAAGACGTGGACTCTAAATGCCCACTGATAGACGAAGAAGAGGGAGCTGCCTGTGGCTCAGATCATGAGCTCCTTACTGCCAGATTCAGACCGAAATTGAAGAAAGCAGGGAAAACCACTCGAACATTCAGGTATGACCTAAATCAAATCCCTTATGATTATACAGCAGAAGTAAGAAATAGATTTAAGGGCCTAGATCTGATACACAGAGTGCCTGATGAACTATGGAATGAGGTTCGTGACATTGTACAGGAGACAGGGATCAAGACCATCCCCATGGAAAAGAAATGCAAAAAAGCAAAATGGCTGTCTGGGGAGGCCTTACAAATAGCTGTGAAAAGAAGAGAGGTGAAAAGCAAAGGAGAAAAGGAAAGATATAAGCATCTGAATGCAGAGTTCCAAAGAACAGCAAGAAGAGATAAGAAAGCCTTCCTCAGCGATCAATGCAAAGAAATAGAGGAAAACAACAGAATGGGAAAGACTAGAGATCTCTTCAAGAAAATTAGAGATACCAAGGGAACATTTCATGCAAAGATGGGCTCGATAAAGAAATGGTATGGACCTGACAGAAGCAGAAGATACTAAGAAGAGGTGGCAAGAATACACAGAAGAACTGTGCAAAAAAGATCTTCACCACCCAGATAATCATGATGGTGTGATCACTCACCTAGAGCCAGACATCCTGGAATGTGAAGTCAAGTGGGCCTTAGGAAACATCACTATGAACAAAGCTAGCGGAGGTGATGGAATTCCAGTTGAGCTATTTCAAATCCTGAAAGATGATGCTGTCAAAGTGCTGCACTCAATATGCCAGCAAAGTTGGAAAACTCAGCAGTGGCCACAGGACTGGAAAAGGTCAGTTTTCATTCCAATCCCAAAGAAAGGCAATGCCAAAGAATGCTCAAACTACCGCACAATTGCACTCATCTCACATGCTAGTAAAGTAATGCTCAAAATTCTCCAAGCCAGGCTTCAGCAATATATGAACCGTGAACTTCCTGATGTTCAAGCTGGTTTTAGAAAAGGCAGAGGAACCAGAGATCAAATTGCCAACATCCGCTGGATCATGGAAAAAGCAAGAGAGTTCCAGAAAAACATCTATTTCTGCTTTATTAACTATACCAAAGCCTTTGACTGTGTGGATCACAATAAATTGTGGAAAATTCTGAAAGAGATGGGAATACCAGACCACCTGACCTGCCTCTTGAGAAACCTATATGCAGGTCAGGAAGCAACAGTCAGATCTGGACATGGAACAACAGACTGGTTCCAAATAGGAAAGGGAGTATGTCAAGGCTGTATATTGTCACCCTGCTTATTTAACTTCTATGGAGAGTACATCATGAGAAACGCTGGGCTAGAAGAAGCACAAGCTGGAATCAAGATTGCCGGGAGAAATATCAATAACCTCAGATATGCAGATGACACCACCCTTAGGGCAGAAAGTAAAGAGGAGCTAAAAAGCCTCTTGATGAAAGTGAAAGAGGAAAGTGAAAAAGTTGGCTTAAAGCTCAACATTCAGAAAACGAAGATCATGGCATCTGGGCCCATGACTTCATGGGAAATAGATGGAGAAACAATGGAAACAGTGTCAGACTTTATTTTTTGGGGGGCTCCAAAATCACTGCAGATGGTGATTGCCGCCATGAAATTAAAAGACACTTATTCCTTGGAAGGAAAGTTATGACCAACCTAGATAGTATATTGAAAAGCAGAGACATTACTTTGCCAACAAAGGTCCGTCTAGTCAAGGCTATGGTTTTTCCTTGCTCATGTATGAATGTGAGAGCTGGACTGTGAAGGAGGCTGAGCGCCGAAGAATTGATGCTTTTGAACTGTGGTGTTAGAGAAGACTCTTGAGAATCCCTTGGACTGCAAGGAGATCCAACCAGTCCATTCTGAAGGAGATCAACCCTGGGCTTTCTTTGGAAGGAATGATGCTAAAGCTGAAACTCCAGTACTTTGGCCACCTCATGCGAAGAGCTGACTCATTTGAAAAGACTCTGATGCTGGGAGGGATTGGGGGCAGGAGGAAAAGGGGACGACAGAGGATGAGATGGCTGGATGGCATCACCGACTCTATGGACGCGAGTCTGAGTGAACTCCGGGAGTTGGTGATGGACAGGGAGGCGTGGCGTGCTGCGATTCATGGGGTCGCAAAGAGTCAGACACGACTGAGCAACTGAACTGAACTGAACTGAAGTATATAATGTGTATATAGTATGCCCTTAGTTGCTCAGTCGTGTCCTACTCTGTGACCCCACGGACTGTAGCCCACAAGGCTCCTCTGTCCCCGGGATTCTCCAGGCAGGAACACTGCAGTGGGTTGCCCTGCCCTCCTCCAGATGAGGAATACTACTCAGCCGTAGAGAAGAATGAAATAAACGCCATCTGCAGCCCCCTGGATGGACCTAGAGGTTATCACACTAAGTGAAGCCGGTCAAACAGAGAAAGACGGACAGCATGAGCCGTCCCCGTGTGCGGGATCTAAACCGTGATGGAAACGAATGCGTTTGCAAGACAGAAGCAGAGTCACCAACAGCAAACAGGCTTACGGCTGCCAGAGGGGACGGAGGGCGAGGGAGCATAAGTGAGCGGTCTGGCGGAAGCAGAGACGCTGCTAACCCACGACAGTACCGCACACGGCAGATAAGCGAAGGCGTTCTGCCGCAGAGCACAGGGAACCGCGTCCATGTCTGCTGTGAACCACGGTGAGGAAGAATATGTATGACTGAGCTACTCTGCTGTAGTAGAAGCTAACACGGCATTATACGGTAGTTATGCTCCAATTAAAAAAATACCCCCAAATGCCTGTGCTCACACCCAAGCCTTGGCCCGAGGGACAGAGAAGGCTACTGGACATGTCCTCCTTCACCAGTGGCTACAGACATGTCAGCCCCAAAGCATGGCTGTGGACCACCAGATTGGGCAGGTCGACCTTCCAAATCTTCTCGGGGCCACTCACACATCCCCGGTGCTGGGCCAGGCCTCGTGCAGTTTACAAACGTGATCAACCACCAGGGTCCCGCCCCTGGGGGGTTATTCCTGCAAGATCATCACAGACACCCTGCCTACAAGACGGCTCCTCCTGTAAAAGAAAGCATTTGCACAGCACCTGTTACAGAACAGACAGGCAGGTTTTATTCAGGGCCGACTGCAACACAGGCCTTCCCGGGTGGCTCAGTGGTGAAGCATCCCCTGCCAGTGCAGATGCAGACCTGGGCCCAGTCCCTGGGCCGGGAAGATCCCCTGGAGCAAGAAACGGCAACCCACTCCAGTATTCTTGCCTGGGAAATCTCATGGACAGAGGAGCCTGGTGGGCTACTGTCCACGGGGTCACAAAAGTGTTAGACACGACTTAGTGACCAAAAGAGGAAGAAATCCCCCAACTCTCAACTCAGAATACAACCAGAAGTGGGAGCGTATAGCCAAGGAGCGGGGGGGTGGGGTCTGAGGCTAGAAAATTCCTAAGAGGGGGCAGCAGGGCTTGGGGGGATTCAGGACTATAAAGAAAAAACCCACTGTTGTTTTCCCTTACACCCCCCCAACCACACACACAATACTCTGAACACTTCTGCACTCTCACCAAATGTGGGGTGTGTGTGTTGGGAGTGGGAGGCAGGATCCGAAACCACGCGATTCTCCCACACCAGCTTCAAGCCCACCAGTTCAACTCCACCCTACCACTGGTCACCCAGAATCTACATCAGATCCCACAGGTTAAGGGCTCAGACCCAAGAAGCCACTCACACACACTTCAGACACTAACTGGCGTCCAGGTTGCTGTCTGTGCTTCTGACCCACAGACCATAAATCAGAGATTGCCACAAGCCCCGCCCTGGGTTTTGTAATCAGCTAGAATGGCTCACGGAGCGCAGGGAAGCGCGTTCCTTGCCAGGCGCCCGATTTATTATGTTGCTGTTACCTAGACGCTCAGCCGTGTCCAGCTCTTTGCGACCCCAGGGACTGCAGCCTGCCAGGCTTCCCTGTCCATCACCAGCTCCTGGAGCTGGATGAGCTATTATAAAAGGACACCGGTCAGGAATAGCCCAGTGGAAGAGAAGCAGAAAGCAAGACATGAGGAGGGGGCACCGCGACCCCAGCACCGTCCTGCGTTCACCAGCCCAGAAGCTCTGAACCTCACCCTCTTGGGCTTTTATGGGGGTGTCATGACACACACATACCTGATTCCACCACTGGCCATTGCGAAGTGAACTCAGTCTCCTGAACCGCTCCCCTTCCGGTACACAGGAGGGAAGCTGAGAGGTGGGGTTGAAAGTGCCAACCTTCTAATCTTAGTTGGTGTCCCTGGCAACCAGCCCCCGTCCTTAGGGGCTTTCCAAAAGTCACCTTATTAACATCAAGTCAGGTATGGGTTGAAAGGAGCTCGTTATGAGCAACAAAAGACATCCATTTCCTTTATCCAGCTGGTGGTGGTTTAGTCACTCAGCCATGTCCGACGCTTGCGACCCCGTAGACTGCAGCCCACCAGGCTCCTCTGTCCATGGGACTCTCCAGGCAGGAGTACTGAGTGGGCATTTCCTTCAGGGTTTATTCCTCTGGAGCTATTCAATATTTCAGGAACTAAGTAACAAAAGTAAATATTATAACAAAAGATGCCCCCATGGCTCTTTTATAAGAAATGACGAGGGTTTTAGAGCTCCGTGCCAGAAGCAGGAGAAAAGCCTAATGTATATGTGTTGTTATAAATCAGAGAATGACACAGACCTGGCAGGATTCCTGCTGAAGGCGGGTCAGGGCGATCTGACATCAGCGGGAGGAGGTGGAGGAGAGGCACCTAGTCAGATGTCGGGGCTGACCAAACATCAGGGGCAGATCCTGGCTGAACTAACTCGGCAGGATTCTTGAGAAAGCAGGACAGAGCAGAGGCAAGCCCCAAGTCAGAGCCCACGCGACGGGACAGCTCAGAGGAACTCGCGCAGAGTTTGGCCAAGGAGAAAACCTTCATCAAGACTAAACAGACATAGAGTGACAAAGACCCGGAGCCCAGTGCGAGGTGAGATGAGCAGAGGACAGAGAAGAGCCAGGGATGGTCCAGGCATGAGAGACAGCTGGCTTCCTGGAGGAGGGGGCACAGAAGGGGCTGGGGAACAAGGGGCGTTGGACCAGGGGTCAGAAGTCCCTCGTCCGCCACCTGCCAGGTGGCTGTAAGGGGTCATCTTAGCATCTCAGCTCTCTGATGACCTCCTGAGCTCTGCCATGAAGTGAAACGGCAAAGGGTTAGAGGCCGGGAACCTTTTCCATCATAAAAAGTGCGGTGACAGATGGGTATGGGAAAGAGGCTCTGCTCAGCAATCAAGGAGCCAAGGCCTCATCCTTAGCTTCGCCACCAGCTCTCTGTGTGGCCTGAGGCCAGGGACCTCCCCTCTCTGGGCTCCGCTGTTTTCCTTGTAAAACTCGAGCATCAGATGGGCAGAACTTTGAGAAGCTTTCCAATGCTATTATCCGAGGTTTTATTCCTTTGAAGCTCCTACGTAATTCCAAGGCTTTAAATAGTGTGCCTACGCCGAAGCTATGACTCACATGTTTATACCTCTGAGCCTCTCCCCAACCCCGGACTCTGAGAGCCAGCTGCCTGCTCAAACTCTCCACTTGGTGTCCAACAGCATCTCACACCAGCAGGTCCCAAACTGAGCTCCCAGGAGGGCCCCTCTTCCAATCTGCTCCCCTTACCCCCCCCCCAGCTCAACCTGCTGCCACCGGGCGGGGCTCCCCTCCCCGCTGATGACAAGGACTCCGTGTTTCCACCGACATCCTTTTGTTCTTCGCCCGCACCCTGCAGCCAATGAGCGCAAACGGTGTCACCTTCCAACGGCATCTCCAGGCGACCCTCTCTCACCGCCTTCCCTGTGCACGGCCCTTCCCTAGATTTCACCTCGGTCTCCTAACTGATCTCCCCGCCGACCCCCTTCTGTCTCTCAGTCGTGTCCGACTCTGAGTAGTCCTTTGTGCCTCTGACTCTGTGCCCCATGGACTGCAGCACGCCAGGCTTCCCTGCACTTCACTGTCTCCCAGAGTTTGCTCAGATTCATGTCCACTGAGTCAATGGATGACGCCATCCAACCATCTCATCCTCTGTTTCCCTCCTCTCCTCCTGCCTTCAATCTTTCCCAGCATCAGGGTCTTTTCTAAGGAGTCGGTTCTTCGGAGAGGTGGCCAAGTATTGGAGCTTCAGCATCAGTCCTTCCAACGAATAGTCAGGGTTGATTTCCTTTAGGATGGACTGGGTGGATCTCCTTGCAGTGCAAGGGCCTCTCAAGAGTCTTCTCCAACACCACGGTTCACAAGCATCAGTTCTTCGGTGCTCAGCCTCCTTCACAGTCCAGCTCCCACATCCTGCTGGAAAAGCCATGGCCTTGACTGCGTGGACCTTTCTCAGCCCTTCCTCAACACAGCAAAGGGACCCACTTGAAAGATGAGAGAAGCATGTCCGCCTTTGGCTCAGTGCTCTCCAGGAGCCGCCCTGCCACTCAGCACATGCCGGAGCCTTAGATGACCTACCTGCATCTCCCGGGCGTCCCTGGAGGCTCACACGGGTGAGAATCCGCCTGCAATGCAGGAAGTCGGGCTGGATCCCTGGGTCGGGAAGATCCCCTGGAGAAGGGAACAGCTACCCACTCCAGTCTTCTTGCCTGGAGAATCGCATGGACAGAGGAGCCTGGCAGGAGAACCCCACCTCGGGCCCTGGAATGGGGGTCCCCCTTCCCGCAGCAACGCAGCCTTCTTGACTGTGGATGCTCAACGCAGGAGGCCTGCACCTACCTCAGGACCTTGGTGCCTCCTGTCCCCTTTCCCCAGTGTCTTCCCACAGGCATCCTCCTGTTTCCTGGCCAGCTCCATAGCCAGGACGTCTCCTTCCCAGCGAGATCGTCCCTGCGCAGCCCCGTCTGCAATTATAAACCTTCCACACGGCACTCCTCCTCCCCTCCCACTAGCTGCAGCCTTCCCTCAGTCAGGTCACAAGTCACGTCTGTATCTTGTTTACCGTCTCTTATTGTTTAGTCATTAAGTCTTATCCGACTCTTTGTGACCCCGTGGACTGCAGCCTGCCAGGCTCCTCTGTCCATGGGATTTTCCAGGCAAGAATACTGAGGTGGGTGGCCATTTCCTTCTCCGGGGGGATCTTCCTGACCCAGGGATCAAACCCATGTGCCCTGCAATTGGCAGGCTTTTGCAGGTGGATTCTTTACTGTTCAGCCACCAGGGAAGGCCTGCACGCCGTCCATCTCCCCACGACACACGGAAGCCCGCGAGGGCAGGGCCTGTCTCTCTATCAGCCACTGCTGTATCCTTGGTGCCAGAACAGTGCGTGGCTCACGGTCCAATAAATAACGGTCAAAGGAATACTTCTAACAGGTGGTACTTTGGAAGAAGGGAAGGAAACTTTTCCTTTCTTCCCTCCTAGGTTCTTTGGCTGGTCTAATAATTAAATTGACATAAGACAGATGAACGGGAGAAAGACAAATTTAATTGCGTATGTACAGGAACTCAGGAAAGTATGAGACTCAAAGCAGCGACGGAAGCAGGAAGCCTCGATACCTTTAGACAAAGAAACAGCTTGTGAAGGACGGACAAGACCCAGAAGCTTGGGCTTGGGCTGATAAACCAGTGAGGAAGCATCAAGGTTCATTTATGCGCGCTCAGTCGCTTCAGGCGTGTCCGAGTCTGCGCGATCCTGTGGACTGTAGCCCACCGGGCTTTTCTGTCCATGGGATTCTCCAGGCAAGAACACTGGGGTGGGACCCCGTGCCCTCTTCCAGGGGATCCTCCCAACCCAGGGATGGAACCTGCCTCTCCTGCATTGCAGGCAGACTCTGCCGCTCAGACACCAGGGAAGTCCAACAAGGTTTCTTTATACCGCCTTCTCGGCCCTGAATTCCCTCCTGCGATAAGATGCCACCGTTGACCCTCCTCGCTGAGGGAGCACACTCCACCTGGGAGACTTATTTCCTTCTTTCAGGGGACCGAGAAAGGCATAGTGTCTTTCTTGCACTGGCTGTTTCTCAAATACGTTTCATTCAAAATAATCAATATGCCAAAATGGCCTATTTGGGGGTAGGATATTCTGCTCCCTTCAGGTCAAGTTAACTCTCAGATATTCGCCTTGACTCCGAACACTGCTTACGTTTCCATTTTGTTCCACCGTCCCCTCCCCCGTCTCTACCTCCCAACTCCCGCCCCCCCAAACAATTTACATATAGGGCCGCCTGCTCTCCCACTTGTGGAGATACTCCTGGGCCGGCGCAAATAAATGTCCTGAGTGATCAGGGGAGCCTCCCCGTCCTGGTAGGGGTCACTGTTAAAGAAAACCGATTGGCCTGCCTCACTCCGCTCCTTGGCTATAAACCCACTCCTGAAACCACCTCCCCTCCCCCCCCCACCCCACCTGTGATGCATTCAGAGTCGAGGTCATTCCCTCTGCATACTGCGAGAGTCTCTCCCCATTGCCACTGTCGTTTCTGACATTCACGTCTTCGCCTGCTCCAGCAGCCTCATGGCGGCATTTGGGGTCTGGCTCCCTGACAGAACCTGGGCCCCTGCGTTGCGAGCACGGAGTCGTAGCCGCCGGACCCCAGGGACGTCCTCCTCACAGCTTTGAACCGTGTCCAGCGCATCCCTCTTCTCTTCAGCCGCCGCGAGCATCGTTGTGCCCAGGTCTTACACACGCAGGCACACGCACTCCTGACGGGTTGGGCTCCGGGCCTCCTCCAGCACCTTCCGCTTGGCAGGAAAGCCCCCTGCTGGGCTGTTTCTCTGTCTCTCGTTAGCCTCTCTCTCCTTACCTGGGTCCCCAGTCTGAATCCAGGCAGCTCGGTGAAGGTTAAAGCTGGGGGACCCTCGCCCCGGGACCCTGGAGAACAGGCACTGAGCCACCCAGGTGTTTGGCCAGGTGTCTGGCAAGAGTCCTCCTCCAGGTGCATGAGGGACAGAAGGGACCAGAGGGAATTTCTGGAGTGACTGGCACGGTCCATGCCTTGTCAAGGGTGAGACCTACCTGTCATATGCAACTGTCAGAACTGATCGGACTGGTAGCGGGCGGCGGGAGGGAGGCTCGAGAGGGGGTATTCATGTGTACTTACGGACGGTCGGGGGCCTCCCTGGAGGCTCAGACAGTCAAGAATCCACCTGCCATGCAGGAGACCCGGGTTCGATCCCTGGGTCGGGAAGTCCCCCTGGAGAAGGGAACGGCTCCCCACTCCAGTACTCTTGCCTGGAGAATTTCATGGGCAGAGGAACCTGGTGGGCTACAGTCCATGGGCCACGAGGAGCCGGACATGACAGCGACCGACACATAGGTGATTCACGCTGTTCACTCTGGAAGCCAGCACAACACCGTAAAGCAATTATCCTCCAATTAAAAAATTTTTTTAACTGATCAGACTGTGCCTCTGCACCGATGCGTTTCACTGCATGTAAACGTCCCCCTGGTGGAGAGAGTCTTAAGGAGAAAAGCAAGGGAGGGAGGGAAGGATTCCATTAGAGGAAGAGAGGGATGGGAGAGCAAAGGGTTAATCTCCCAGCTGGCACGAATGAACTGGGAGGTGGAAAAAGCAGTTTCCAAAAAATGCTGAAACTGCTCTTAAAAAGAGAGATCAGGTGTAAAATTCACACATGGGGCCCATTTTTTCCACCATACCAAACGCGTGGAGACTGTGGCCAAACCTACAAATACGTGCGAGGAGCCGGCCCGTCTCTCAGGCTTTGTCCGGAGAGCGTCTCTCTGCCGGGGGAAAGGAGGGGCCGTCCCTGGTGGAGTCAGGAGGACCCGCGGTTCTCAGGCGGAGGAGCAAATCCCGAAGGCCCCCATCCCAGCTCCAGGCTGAGATCAAACTCAGGTCTGCCCAGAACGAACAGCCAGTGTTGGGACGTCCCCACTGGTCCAGTGGTCCCTCGCGATCTGGGGATGAGGGTTCGATCCCTGGTCAGGGAACGAAGATCTCACACAGCAGCCTAAGCCGCCAGCCCCAACTACGGAAGCCCCTGCATTCTCAGGCCCGCCCACCACAACTGGGGAGTCCTTGGGCCACAAGGTAAGATCCTGCAAGATGCAAGGGAGATCCTGAGTGCAGCAGCTAAGACCCTAGGCAGCCAAATAAATAGATAGATTTAAATATATATACACACACACACAGATGGATAGTGTTATACAAGCACAGAGTGGCTGGGAAGAGGGAAGGCTTTAGACTCAGCAAAGAGGTCAGGGGTCAGGGTGAGCCAAAGGTTAACTACAGGTGGTGTGGAGGACCTAGGGTCAAGTCCTAGCTCTGCCCAGGATCACGGATGCTGCTTTGAGAGAGGCCCTCCCTGCTCCAGGAGAAGGAAACGGCAACCCACTCCAGTGTTCTCGCCTGGAAATTCCAGGGACAGAGGAGTCTGGTGGGCCATATCCCATGGGATTGCAAAGAGTCAGCATAACTGAGCCAGCACGTGCATGCGCGCATACGCCCATAACGGATACACGCATGCTACATACAGCTTCCCTGGCGGCTCAGACGGTAAACGGTCCGCCTGCAAAGTGGGAGACCCCGGTTTGATCCCTGGGTTGGGAAGGAACCCCTGGAGGAGGGCACGGCAACCCACTCCAGTGTTCTTGCCTGGAGAATCCCATGGACAGCGGAGCCTGGTGGGCTACAGTCCATGGGGTCGCAAAGAGTCGGACACAACTGAGGGGCTTCGCAGACACACGCACATATAGTACATGAAACCTAGCCCAGCACCCAGTAACTGCTCGATCCATACTAGTTAGCATCATTACCATCATTATCTCTCTTTACCAAACGTGAGCTCACCCTAATCAGTTCACCTCTCGGAGCTTCTGTCTCCCGGAAGGAACAATGCCTTATTGCAATAGAATAATGCGTGCTAAGTACTCAACATTTCCTAGAAAAAGCGCAGGAAATGGGAGCTTTAATGGTGATGATTTCTCAAAACAGCTGCCCTTTGTTTGCCAGCTTTGTTCTGGGCCCCTGGTCCATCTGTGTTTGGCATTTAGGTCCCTCCTGGGCGGGAACTAAATTGCTTTCTGAGGGCGCGGCCCCGGAGCAACGAGAATTTGAGGTTTAGCCGCTGCTCCTTGAGGTACTCTCACAGGTCATCACCACAACAAAACCAGCCAAAACGGCTGTCTTTCAGTTTTTAAAAATAAAGCTCTTCAGAGGGAAGACATTACTATAAGAAGGTAAGGTAGCGGAGTTCCGTGGACAAAGAGTGCCAGGAAAGACTTTCTTGACACAAGAGAACCCATCTTGGCCTAAGCCATTCCACAGTGCTAGCCCAGGAGCCCATCCCAGTAATTAAAGCTCTTCAGGGAGAAAATGCAGAAATGACGGAGGAGCCGGGAGCAGTAAGGCAGCCGCGGGGAGGGCCGGTTCCTCAAGGGATTTACACAATAACATGTCTTTTTTTTTTTTTTTTTGACCTTACCTAGCAGCTTGTTAGATGCTATTTCCCCAACCGGGGATCAAAGGCATGCCCCCTGCAGTGGGAGAGTGCAGTCTTAACCACTGGACCACCAGGGAGGCCCCACATAAGGATACATGGGCGCGTTCTGCAGGAGCTGAGGCCCCCACCAGGTAGAGGATGGGACGGTGCCCAGTTCAACCAGCTGAGCCCGGACTCTTGTCGACCTTCGCCCCAATTCTGCGCTGAATTCTCTACTCTAGCCCTCTCACGCATCGGCATCTACCCTTAGCTTAAAACGTCCCCAGATTTGCTGTTTGGGGAGACCCTGCTTTGGGAGAGATCCCCAGGGTTCTTCTTATTTGCTCTGAGGAATAAATCCTTCTTCTTCCCGATTTTTGGCTTGGTTGTGCCTATCGGCTCAGCACCCGCCAAGAGGTGGGCCCGGATGTCAGGTGTCTTTGCCTGGCTGAGTCACTAGCTGGCCGGGCAGGGGAGGCAGGGCGGCGGAGAGACACAGCCTGTGGGTTTCTGAGTGTGAAGTCAGGGGCTTTCCGTGCCACAAACAGGGTTCGCAGTGCTTCGCGGGAGAACCGTGGAAAAGCACCACCATGGAGAGGCCCAAGCGAGGCCCTGGGTCTGCAGCTGGTTGGTTAAAGTAAGTCCCACAGATGCGATGAAGTGAAAGTTGCTCAGTCGTGTCCAACTCTGCGGCTCCGTGGACTATACAGTCCATGGAATTCTCCAGGCCAGAATACTGGAGTGGGTAGCCCTTCTCCGGGGGTCTTCTCAACCCAGGGATTGAACCCAGGTCTCCCTCATTGCAGGCAGATTCTTTACCAGCTGAGCCACAAGGGAAGCCCAAGAATACTGGACTGGGTAGCCTCTCCCCTCTCCAGCAGATCTTCCCAATTCAGGAACTGAACCGAGGTCTCCTGCATTGCGGGCGGATTCTTCACCACCTGAGCTCTCAGGGGAGCCCATGTAGGTCAGTTACATCTCCATAAAACTGGAAGGAAAGAGTTTCCCCGTTCACAGGTCTGGAAAATGTCTTCAGCTAAGTCCACCGAGTCTGGTCTCAGGCCGTGCCAAGTTCATGACCTTTTTTTCCCCCACCTTTTCTCGGTTGCACTGCTTGGCGTGCCAGATCTTAGTTCCCCGACCAGGAGTCGAGACTGAGTCGCCTGCAATGGGAGCACGGAGTCTTAACCACAGGAGACCCCCTTGGTCTCGCATCGCCTCCAGCGTGCTAGAGCCCTTGCCGTGAAGCACAGCAGTGCTGCTGTTCCCTTCTAAAGCGCAGTCGACTCACCGCAGCGGTCGCTCCGATGGCTCCCAGGAACTGCTGCTGTGAGCGGCCACACATCTGCAGAGAGGCGGCTCATCGCACGTCCTTCTCCCCGCTCTTTGCTTCAGTGATCTCTGCGTCCTTTCCATATTTCAAAATGACTTTTTTTTTTTTTTTTTTGTCCATCACGTCCACTTATGTGAGTGTCCTAAAGCAGTCAAAGCCTCGGAGACAGAATGTAGAAGGAAGGTGGCCCGAGGCGGGCGTTACTGTTTCGCGGGTTTGCAGTTTCAGTCTGGGAAGACGCGAAAGTTGGGGAGATGGCTGGTGGTGCAGGTTACTCAACAATGTGACTGAACTCGACGCTGCTGCTCTGAACACTTCAAAATGATTAACGCGGGGACCCCTCAGCTGTCTAACGGTTAGCACTCCCCACGCTCATTTCCGAGGAGGGCCTGGGTTCCATCCCTGGTCGGGAAACCAACATCCCACAAGCGGCTCGTTGAGGCCCAGAAAAACAAAACATTTCTAAAAAAACAGAATGCTTAAAATGGTCAGTGTTATGTTTTATGTATGTGTATAGCCACCGTCTAAGACTTCTAACTGAGGAAAGAAACGCCATCCTGGGGTGAAGCCCATGGTGGCTGCGGCAGCAGGACGGGCCCCCGCACGCCCTCCTGTCCTGAGCAGCCAGGTGCCTGGGCAGAGCAGCTGCAGCGGCAGTCTGCGGGACTGAACCACAGGCAGCACAAAGGGGAGAGAAACTCACAAGAGCAGCCCCTGCCCTTCGCCACTTCCCTTCTTCCCGGGGACAGTTCCCCAAACGCCACAGAGCAGCTGGAGCCCAGGCAGAGCCCCGAGGGCCTGCCTCTGGGGCAGCAGAAACGTCAGGAAGCGCCAGAGGGGCGTTCTCCCTGGCCAAGCCTCTGACCTCGGTGCCTCAGCTTCCTCATCTGGGAAAGCGGGATAAAAAGACCATCGACTTCATAGAACCATTATGAGGCTTAAATAACCAAGTTAAACTCTGCAGAAGCAGCAAAACCTTTATCAGCAAGTGCTAAGCGACACATGTCTACCCTTTCAGTTCAGGCGCTCGGTCCTGTCGACTCTGCAACCCCACGGACTGCAGCGCGCCAGGCCTTCCTGTCCATCACCAACTCCCGGAGTTCACTCAGACTCATGTCCATCGCGTCGGTGATGCCATCCAACCGTCTCATCCTCTGTCGTCCCCTTCTCCTGCCCCCAATCCCTCCCAGCATCAGGGTATTTTCCAATAAGTCAGCTCTTCACATCAGGTGGCCAAAGTATTGCAGCTTCAGCTTCATCATCAGTCCTTCCAATGAACATCCAGGACTGATCTCCTTTAGGATGGACTGGTTGGATTTCCTTGCAGTCCAAGGGACTCTCAAAAGTCTTCTCCAACACCACAGTTCAAAAGCATCAATTCTTTGGCACTCAGCTTTTTTTACAGTCCAATTCTCACATCCATACATGACCACAGGAAAAACCATAGCCTTGAGTAGACGGACCTTTGTTGGCAAAGTAACGTCTTTGCTTTTCAATACGCTGTCTAGGTTGGTCATAACTTTCCTTCCAAGGAGTAAGTGTCTTTTAATTTCATGGCTGTAATCACCATCTACAGTGATTTCGGACAACAAGAAAATAAAGTCTGTCACTGTTTCCACTGTTTCCCCATCTATTTGCCATGAAGCGATGGGATCAGATGCCATGATCTTAGTTTTCTGAATGTTGAGCTTTAAGCCAGCTTTTTCACTCTCCTCTTTCACTTTCATCAAGAGGCTCTTTAGTTCCTCTTCACTTTCTGCCATAAGGGTGGTGTCATCTGCATATCTGAGGATATAGATATTTCTCCTGGAAATCTTGACTCCAGCCTGTGCTTCCTCCAGCCCAGCATTTCTCATGATGTACTCTGCATAGAAGTTAAATAAGCAGGGTGACAATATACAGCCTTGACGTACTCCTTTCCCGATTTGGAACCTGTCCATTGTTCCATGTCTGGTTCTAACTGTTGCTTTCTGACCTGCATATAGGTTTCTCAGGAGGCAGGTCAGGTGGTCTGGTATTCCCTTTACATATTCAATAAAGATATACTAGGTGTGTGGAGTATTTGGTGTTAGGAATTTAAAATGCATCTACCAGTGATGATGGGACCTTCCAGGTGGCACCAGTAGTAAAGAACTCGCCTGACAATGCAGGAGCGTTGGGTTAGATCCCTGGGTAGGGGAGGAAGGCATGGCAAGCCACTCCAGTCCTCTTGCCTGGAGAGTCTCATGGACAGAGGGGCCTGGCGGCTCCAGTCCACGGGTCACAGAGAGTCAGACACGACCAGGGAGCTGAGCTCACACGCAGTGATGATGCCAGGAACGCGTGCTGCTCTGGCAGAGTCCGCAGCATCCCTGCTCTTTCAGGGAGCAGTCTGCATCAGGAGCCTTAAAAACAGGCATGCCCTCTGCCCCAGTAATTCTCCTTCTGGGAATAAGCCTGAAACAGTGCTCCTAAGTGCAAACAAGCCCTGTGACTTTGTTTAGTCACTGATCCAGAGCTTGTTTTTCACACACGCATGAAGTGGTTTGGGAAGGAGCTGTCCTCTAGCGCATGGCATAGTAAGGACTGAAGGAAGTCTGTGTTTCTGTTCGAGGTTCTTATTTCAGTTTGACTCCTAAGACGGGGAGATTTCCCGGGCTTCTCTGAGTCAGCAGAGCTGCTGACCAGGAGAACTTCAGTGTCCCTGCCCCTGGTCCAGGCCTTACGTGTACCCCTAGAGGAACCTAGGAAGCCCACTCTCGCAGGCAGGTATTTTGCCTGAAGCACATTTCTTGGCCCCTGGCACGGCCAGGCCGGCTGGTGGAAAGCTGGGAATGCCCCCAGCCTGTGGTACCCTGGGTTGAGGGCCGTGCCCAGCAAAGCAAGTTTGAACTGGGTGCCTCTCCAAAGGCTTCTCGTCTTTACTTTCACGCCCAAACCCACGGTTCTCCAGGTTCCCAGGACTCAGGGTGTCCTGGGCTGAGCCGGTTGGGAGGAAGGCAGAGGTTTCGGGAGGCTGATTGGCTGCAGAGGAGGAAGCAAACTGGGACCCACTGTCTGGAGGGCGGGGGACTCCCGGGGACGCAGCGCACCGGGGGGACTCTCCCAGGGAGGTTTCACGAGGTCCTCAGGAGGAGGACCAAGGTGCGGGGTCCCAGCCCCATGACCGCCAGGGAAGTCCCTCTGCTGAAACTGTCGTGCGCCTTCTGAGAACTCCATCCAGCTCTCTGAGCATCAGAAAACCAGCAGTGGGAACGATAATAAGACGGGCTCCTCGGACTGTTCTGAAGATGATGTCATAGAATCTGTGAAGTACCTGACAGGGTTTTGAAACATTTGAACACACACGTGAGAAATTGCTCATTGTTTTCCAGAAGCAATAGAGTGTGCAGTAGAGATCGCTGACTTGGAACCAGTGGGACCTGTGTTCCGATCCTATATTACTAGACGCTTAACTGTGGAGTACTCACGTGACCTCCCTGGGCGCTCTGTAAACCAAGGTTGGTAACAATAGCTCCAAATCACAAGGGCTGCTGTGTGATATACAAGCAGAAATATTCACAGGAGAAAACAAGGCCTGTCCTGTCGTCGTCGCCATGATCACCATCATTACTGGTAAATCAGAGAAGGCTTCCGGAAAAGATAACCCTGGAAGGGTGGAAAGGCATTCGAAGGACTCAGCATGGCCCTGCGCACAGGACAAGCACCTAAGAAGTATTCTGCAGAACCTGGCGGGGAGGGGGTGGCAGGAAGGAACAGACCCAGCTTCTAGAGACAGCCTGGGGTCCAGGAGTGAGACTGGTCAGTCTTGTGTTTGAATCTGTATTGGGGTTCTCCAGAGACTCAGAACCAATAGGCCATACAGACATAAAATAGAGATTCATTGTACACAACTGGCTCAGTTGGTTCTGGAGGCTGAGCAGTCCCATGACCGGCTGTCTGCAGGCTGGAGGCTCATGAAAGCAGGTGGATAGTGCCAGGTTTGATCCCCGGGTCGGGAAGATCCCCTGGAGAAGGACATGGCAACCCACTGCAGTATCCTTGCCTGGGGAATCCCATGGACAGAGGGGCCTGGCGGGCTACAGTCCTTGGGGGTCACAGAGAGTCGGACACGACCGAGTGACTAACAAGCCCAGGGCCTGATGGGGGCAACCGCGTAAGTCTGGGTATGAGTCTGAAGTGCTAGTGATGGAGGCAGGAAGAAGCTGGGCGGTCCCCACTCCTGCAGAGAGAGCCGTTTGCCCTTTTGTTCTGTTCGGCCCTCGGGGGTCTGGATGGCAGCCATTCACCAGGCTGAGGCTGCTCTTCAGAGTCTATCAGTTCAAACGCTCGTCATTTCCGGAAACAAGCTCCCAACCACACCCAGAATTCATGTTTTCCCTGGCTATCTGCGCGCCCCTGTGCCCGGCCTGGCACACAGAACTAACCTTCACAGGGTCCTGGCTCTGCCTCCCACCGGCTGTGAGGATTTTCTCAGCCTCAGTCTCCGGGCAGGAAAGCAGGGTCCTGACGACACCGCCCTGCAGGCCAGGAGTCTGTGCAACGTGCGTGATGGGGACTTTGTAGGGGGCAGTCACCGTGAAAGCGCTGTTAAGAGTTCAACCAAGTAAGTCTGAAGGCCTGGCTTTAGTCAAGGATCCCTACATGGCACAGCAGCTCACCCAGCATCTGGAAGGCCACTCGGGGGAGCAGACAAATGCTAGGCTTTTACGGGAAGAGGGGCGGAGCGGGGGAGCTACTGACGCCCGCAGGGGAAGAGCAGGGTTTCACTTTAGGCGAGGATGGCTTCTTGGGTGGAGGGAGGAGCGGCAGGGATTTTATCACGAAGATGCCTCTTCCCCTGGGGGATGCCGAGGTCCCACAGGACAGATGACCTCAGAGGTGCTGACCGGAACACTCCAGGGTGGTGGATGAAGGTCACCTTTCTGGGAGAGGTTGAAACTGCAGCTTGGCCAGGTAGGACGTCTAGGTCTGGTACCACAGGCTTTATTTAGTGCCAGTGATGCCACTTTGGACCTGGAGCTTTCTCCGTGGCAGGCTCTTCGGGGAAACAGCAGCACCGTGCCCACTCCTTAGAGCTGCTCGCCCCTCCCCCGCCACGGTACCCTCCCCTGCCCAGGGACAAAGGGTCTGCCACCCCCTTCTCATCCTTCTACCTGGGCGCTCTCCCATCTCCTCCAACGTCTGCATTAAGCTCAAGTTTCTCTCTGCAGTTGGGGTTGGCAAACTTTGTTTTGTAAAGGCCCAGATTGTAAATATTTTTGGCTTTTTGAACAAAGAGTCACCCTTGGGGACCCTATGTGGGTACTCATATAATGAGGGAAAATCGATTTTCACAAATGCTTTAGTGTTGGTTTACAAAATTCTAAAGTAATAATTGAAAAGAATTTTTCAAACACAGATCTACCAATGAACAGAGCAAAATCCTTTAGGGAAGGGGATAACATTTTGCTTACCTGGGGTTCAAGTGCAGAACAGGTTCTCAACTCCCAGAATTAAGAACTTCTTAACTTGAATTTTATCTCTCTGAGTGCTTTGCCTTTTTCTGAAGGTCTTGGGCCATTTCTCACCAACTCCTTCCTATCACTTGTTCAGTTCAGTTCAGTTCAGTTCAGTCGCTCAGTCGTGTCTGACTCTTTGCAACCCCATGAATCACAGCACGCCAGGCCTCCCTGTTCATCACCAACTCCCGGAGTTCACTCAGACTCATGTCCATCGAGTCAGTGATGCCATCCAGCCATCTCATCCTCTGTCGTCCCCTTCTCCTCCTGCCCCCAATGCCTCGCAGCATCAGGGTATTTTCCAATGAGTCAACTCTTCACATGAGGTGGCCAAAGTACTGGACTTTCAGCTTTAGCATCATTCCTTCCAAAGAAATCCCAGGGCTGATCTCCTTCAGAATGGACTGGTTGGATCTCCTTGCAGTCCAAGGGACTCTCAAGAGTCTTCTCCAACACCACAGTTCAAACGCATCAATTCTTTGGCGCTCAGCCTTCTTCACAGTCCAACTCTCACATCCATGCATGACTACTGGAAAAACCGTAGCCTTGACTAGACGGACTTTTGTTGACAAAGTAATGTCTCTGCTTTTCAATACACTATCTAGGTTGGTCATAACTTTCCCTCCAAGGAGTAAGTCTTTTAATTTTATGGCTGCAGTCACCATCTGCAGTGATTTTGGAGCCCCCAAAAATAAAGTCTGCCACTGTTTCCACTGTTTCCCCATCTATTTGCCATGAAGTGATGGGACTGGATGCCATGATCTTCCTTTTCTGAATGTTGAGCTTTAAGCCAACTTTTTCACTCTCCTCTTTCACTTTCAGAACGTAACCATTCTGAGCCTCAGCTTTCCCGTCTGTAAACCGGGTGTAATAATCTGTGACAAGCGCCCTCACCAGACCGTTGAGACCCGAGGCAGAAGACCGACTTGGACCTTGAAAGCATCCTACCGTTGGAAACAGGGGCCTTCCGAGTTCATGGTTTTTAGCTGCCTTTTATTGGTCGAAACCAAGAGATTTTGACAGGCAGCCTTCAAGGTCTCAATGCAGTTGGTAGGGATGGCAGAGAAGGAATGGGAGAGGCATTAGTTACCAGGGGAGTCTGGACCGTTCCTGGTGTGAGGCTAACCCTGGAGCACCCCATGTGTTTGGGGAGAGGGGTGCGGAGGGAAGTGGCCCCACACGCCCCTCCAGCCCTCTGTAAATGTTCCTGCCTCAATCAGGGCCTCACTGTTCAGTCGCAAGTCATGTCCGACTCCCTGCGGTCGCAGGGACTGCGCGCGCCAGGTTTCCCCGCCCTTCAGGTCTCCCGGGCTTTGCTTTGAGCCGGTGATGCTATCTAACCATCTCATCCTTGGTTGCCTACTTCACCTCTTGCCCTGAGTGGCTGGAATTCTCTCCAGCTTGAAAGAGCCGGTGGGTGGAGGCAAGTATTTAGATTCTCATTGTGAAGCCCCGCCCCAGTCCTCCGGGCTGGTTTCCTCTCTTGATCTCCTTCCGCCCCCGCAGCTAAATTACCGGCTCTTAACAGCTCTTCTCCTGGGGGCTGCCCCCCTCTTGCCCCAGGCCAGGGATGTCGTTTGTCCCACAAATGAACTTCCAGGCAGAGAACATGCTTTTCTAGGGAGAGAGGCCCCAGACAGTGAGAAAGGGGACCCAGCAGAGGCCAGGAACCCAGGAATCCCTTTTCTGCTGAACTTCAGGCATGACCCAAGGCTTGTTAGCTCAGAACTAAGTAATCAGATACTTAGAGTCAGGGGAATGTTGGTATCTTCTTGTTTAATCGTTTTCAAATTATTTTAGGAGTGCAATATTTTCTTCAGACAAAATCCTGCAGGGATCACAAATAAAGGCAGGAGGTGGCCCAGTGTTGTGGTTTTTTTAAAATCCACGCTGGAAAGGGTAGGCAATCAACTTCAATTTTAAAAAAGGTTAGAAAAAAGGAATCACTTTCAACAAATGATACTGAAGCCCAGAGCTTGACCTAAATCGCACACCTCATATAAAAACGTGCAAACATTTTGCTGTACAGAAATGAGCACAACATTGCAAATCAACTATACTGCAATACAAAAATAAATTGTAAAAAGCATGCAAAAGTCAACTCCAAATGGATTACAGACTTAAAGGTAAAGCATTAAACTGTAAAACGTTTAGAAGTATAGGTGACTGTCTTTCACACCCAGGACTAAGGTCCTCAGCAAAATCCATGAAAGAAAAAACCTGATAAACTGGACTTCATCAAAATGAGAAAATATTTGTAAACCACAGACCTCACAAAGGACTCATAGCTGGGGCAGGGCTGGGGGGAAGCCTCTCAAAACTCAAGAGAAAAAAAATCCAGTTTGAAAATGGGCAAGAGACATTTCTGTTTTTTTGTTTTTTGTTTTTTCCTTTTTGGCCATGCAGGATTTTAGTTTTCAAACTGGGGATCGAATCTGGGCCTTCATCGAAGTCCTAACAACTGGGTCACCAGGGAATTCCCAAAAGATATTTCTGAAGAGGGTTTACAAATGGCAAATAAGCATGAAAAATATGGTTGACGTCACTAGCGATTAGGGAAGCGTAAATGAAGACTACAATGAGACATCACTGCCTCTTCCTACTAGAACAGCTAAAATAAGAAAGATAGTTTTCAATTTAAAAAAAGATAGTGACAACCGCAAATGCTGGTGAGGGTATGGAGAAAGAGCTCTCATACATTGCTAGTTGGAATGTAAAATGGTACAGTCACTCAGGAAAAGAGTTTGATAGTTTCTTTAAAAAAAAAACAACAAAATACTCTTACCTTACGATGTGGCAATCACACTCCCAGGCCATTTATCCCAGAGAAACAAAAACTTACGTCTACTCAAAAGCCTTTATACAAATGTTTATAGCACTTTTATTTGTAATAGCTCAAAACTGGCAATCAGCAAAACGTCCTCTATTTGGCTGAACGGGGCGTAGGTACCATGGAGTACAGCCTGTTAGAAAGAGGAGCAAACTGCCGTAGCACAGAGCCGCTTGAGGGAGATCTCAGGGGAGCATGCGGAGTGGACAAGTCAGCCTTAAGTGCATGATTCCACTTACTGGGCAAAAGGTGTGTTCGGGCTTTTCTGTAAGATCTTTCGGAAAATACACAACAAAACTGTACAGGTGGAGAACAGATCAGGCGGGGCTGGCGGTAGGGGGGGTGTGGGTGTGGCTAAAAGGTTAACACGGGGGGGGGGGGGCGGGGGGGGATCTTTCGGCTGTGAGGCAGCTTCCTATCTTGATGGCTGTGGCGGTTACACAACTCTCCCCCTGGATGTAAGCTGGCAGAGAACAATAAGTGTATGTACCAACGTCAGTTTCCTGGTCCTGATACTGTATCACGGTTGTGTAAGATGTGACCATCGGGGGGAACTGGGTGAACGTTCACAGGGCCCTCTCTACTATTTGGCAACTTCCTGTGAAGCTGTCATGATTTCACAATGAAAAGCAAATAAATAAATGTGTGCTTGGTAGCTTTAGCCGCGTCTGACTCTTTGCGACCCCGTGGACTGCAGCCCACCAGGCTCCTCTGTGCATGGGATTCTCCAGGCAAGAGCACTGGAGTGGGTTGCCATTTCCTGCTCCAGGGGATCTTCCCGACCCAGGGATCGAACTGGTGTTTCTTACAGCAGGTTCCTTCCTGTGAAGCTATAATGATCTATTTCACAATAGAAAGCGAATACCCACATACATACCCAGGCTCAGGGGTCACCCAGAATTGCATCTAAGTCCCGCTGCACTGTTAGCTCACTGCGTGACCTTAGGCAGTTTGCACCGCCTCTGGGCTTCGTGTCTCCCCCTGTAACACGGAACCGTCTCATCGGTTTGTGAGGGTTAACTGCGTTCCTGCGAAGTACCTGGTGCTTAACAAGGACCCAGCTCACGCTGACGTCATTATGAAAAGGCATATGCTCTGACTGGGCTTCCCTGGCGCATCAGTGGTTAAGAATCCGCCTGCAATGCAAGAGACACAGGCTCGACCCCTGGGTTGGGGAGATTTCCTGGAGTAGGAAACAGCAACCCGCCGCAGTGTTCTCGCCTGGAGAAGCCCAGGGACAGAGGAGCCTGGCGGGCTTCAGCCCACGGAGTCGCACAGAGTCGGACACGACTGAGCCGCTGAACAACGCCGTGCCCTGATGGAGAGGGGCTGGGGCGCCGGGCTCCCCGGGCTCTGGGAGACTCGGGCCCTGGGCTCCTCCCCCGGGGCTCCTCCGCGGCCCCTCCCGCCTGCACACCCGGGACACTCTGCGGCCATCCTGAGCACCGGCCATCCTGAGCACCGGCTGAGGCAACAGGGTGCCAGAGATGCGCGGGCCAGAGCCCAGCCTCACACAAGCTCCTCTGTCCCGAGGATGCCCTCTGGGCCAGCCTCTGGGCTCAAGGCACGGACGCCTGAGAAAACAGGAATAGGCTCAGCCTCATCACCTGGGTCTTATCCATGAGATAACCGAGATCCAGGGGAGTATAGTAAGGGGCCCAGGGCCACGGCACAAGTCGGGCTCTGTGGGTCTCGGGCTCCCCTCCTAAGGTCTAGGAAAGTAGCAAGCTGACAGCACTTGCCAGCGCCATCCTAAGACTCAGTCACTTAGGCCACCAAATGCGGCTCCACGGTAGCTTCTGTGTCATCATTCCCACTTGGAGAGGAGGGGAGCGAGGCACAGAGAGCTTATTTAACTTGTCCGAGAGCGCACAGCCATTGGCAGAGCTGAGCTCTCCACCTCCTCCCACACCGTCTCTCACCCTGTCCGACCCCTAGTCCCTCTTCGGGTCACCTGTGCTCACTGCTGCCCTGCGGGTCACCGGCATCCCTTTCTGGCCAGACTGCTCACCCAGAGGTCCCCAGCGCCCTGACTTAGACACACAGCGCTGGGTGATGATGGCATGGAAGAAGAACGTGCCTGTGTCCAGCCCAGCTCCTTCCTTCCCTGCAAGGCAGGGAAGGGGCACCAGCGGACAACTTGGCAACTTAGCGAGGACGTGCACGTAATGAGAGTTGTTTAAACCACCCAGGAGATAAAAAGTCATGAGTGGTTTAGTGTCAAGGTGGCCACTGGTGGGGACTGGGGAGTCGACGCCGTGTCCACCCTCCAGCCCGGACTCCAGACAGCTCCCCTCCCCTGGGTCTTCTTCCCTTTGCTTGCTCATTTCTCAGAGGAGGGGGCTAGACTCCAGCTGGAAAAGGCTTCTCTTCTGATGGACGCAGGAAGGATGCTCTTTCCCACATGCACACGAGACTCGGCAGGCCGGGCGCAGCCTCCTCCAGGCCAGCTTCCTGCTTCCTACACCCCATAATCAGGCTGGCGCTCGATGACGGGCTGCACGCCTGGTCACGCGTTCAGAGCCAAGACGTGCTTCATGGCTCAGGGCCAGACTGCGTGACCCCACGTGTCCACTCAAACGAGCCTGCATTCTTGTCTGCTACCCAGCCCCCTTTCACGGTGGATTGTTCTAGATCGTCAGTCTGGTCCACCATAGACCTGAGACCATCAGAGCTGGAAGAGGTGTCAGATCAGCAGATCCATGTCTCTCAGGCTAAGGTTGTATCTGAATCATCTTCCCCATTTTTGCAAGATCTATGTAACACCTGGGGGCTTACCCAGTGGCTCAGCAGCCAAGAATCCACCTACAATGAGGGTTCGACCCCTGGGTCGGGAAGATCCCCTGGAGGAGGAAATGGCACCCCACTCCAGTACTTTTGCCTGGAAATTCCCATGGGTGGAGGAGCCTGGTGGGCTGCAGTCCATGGGGTCCCTAACAGTCGGACACGACTGAGCAACTTCACCTTCACTTTTCACTTTCATGCATTGGAGAAGGCAATGGCAACCCACTCCAGTGTTCTTGCCTGGAGAATCCCAGGGACGGGGTAGCCTGGTGGGCTGCCGTCTATGGGGTCACACAGAGTCAGACACGACTGAAGGGACTTAGCACAGAGCGACTGACCACACACACAGGCGCATGTAAAGCCTGATTAAATGTCTCTTTAAATAAGCACCTATTTTAAACTGAAATGATCATTTTGAAAAGGAAACTATCATTCATTACTGAAAGCATGGATTGAGTTGCTAGTTAAACACACAGGTACGTATTTCTAATATGCACTGGGATAAATGGGCAGCAATTGGAATTTTAGAAATGTCCATCAGGGTCCCAGCCTGAACACCTGTGGGTGCAGAGCCACGGTGCCTGCGTGTGCTGTGCAGTCACGGGCCATGTCTGCGGCGTGTGTCTGTGGAGTACGTCCACAGGCTCGTTCACGGAGCCCACACCCATCCCTCTGTTTTGCAGTGAGGATGCCTGGGGTCCAGGAGGGCTGCCCAGAGCCCAGGCCTGACACCACTGAGGCAAATTCTGAGAAGAGGCCCAGGTCTCAGGGTTGAAGGGCGGTGAGGGATGGCATCAGGGATGTGGGTTTCAGAATCGCAGAGTCCCAGCCACCGCATTAGGAGCTGTCAGCTGAGCGGCCTGAGCCTCGAGCTGCAGCTCCCCTCGTGCCTGTCACAGAGGTCATGCCTGCAGCCCCGGGGCGTGTCTCACAGGCACCTTGAGAGCAGGTGGCCTGCAGCCATCCTCTCCTCCACTCTGCCCAGAGGAGCGGACTGCACTCCTACCCCAGGGCCTTTGCACAAGCTGCTCCTACTGCCTGAGCTGCCGAGTGAAGAGAGGAAGCCACGGCTTGTGGCCCCGCCTTGGTCCTGGCAGTTGGGGGTCCAGGGAGAGACCCCATCTGAGGCCATGATAGGGAGGCGCCATTCTATCCGGCCAGGCTGGTGGCAGTGCTGCTCTGAGGCGGGACCCGCACACAGCAGGCCCTCGGCGCACACTGAAGGCGAGCCGGCCCGTGCAGCCCACTCCCCAGGAACAGCGCAGCCCAGGGTAGGGGCTGGGCTCCGGCAGCACCCAGCCTGGTGTCACTGCTGGCTGCACACAGGAGAGATTATCCTCCAAGATGCTGCCTCTGCTTGAGACTCAGACCCACAGATCCAAGCGAGCGACTGCCGCCCATTCCAAAGTCAGCCCTTCTGGTTCCGGCCTCTGAGCCTAAGTGAGGCGTTCCCGGCGGGCCCGTGGTTAGGCCTTGGCGCTTTCACTGCTGGGGCCTAAATTCTATGCCTGGTCGGGGCCCAAGTGAGAGCCCTGTAGAGAGAGCAAGGTAAGAAATTAAGAAGGGTCATAATTAACAGACAGGGTCATAACTAATAGGAAGACTGGGCTTCCCCAACGGCTCAGCGAGTAGAGAGTCCGCCTGAAACGCAGCAGACACAGGAGGCGCGGGTTCCACCCCCGGGTCGGGAAGATCCCCTGGAGAAGGGCATGACAGCCCACTCCAGTGTTCTTGCCTGGAGAATCCCACGGACAGAGGAGCCTGGCGGGGTCACAGTCCTGGTGGGGTCATGGTCCCAGTCCCTGGGGTCACAGAGAGCCGAACATGACTGAGCACATAACTCATTATGCATCAGGAAGAGGAGGAATTTAAGAAAGTGAAGGAGGGGGGCTTCCCTGGTGGTCTAGTGATTAAGAATCCACTTGGCAACGCAGGGGACATGGGCTTGATCCGTCATCTGGGAAGATCCCACCTGCCGTGGAGCAACTAAGCCCGCGACCCACAGCCACCGAAGCCTGAGCTCCACAAGGGAAGCCACGGGCACCGAGGGGCCTGGGCCCCCGACTAGAGAGAGGCCCAGCACAGCTAGGAACCAGAGGGACAGAAAGAGAGAGTGCGCGGGTAAACAGACACGGGCCCACCGTGCAGTGCAGGAGCTGCATTAAACGTCCCGTGAGAACATGGCGTGAGAAAGGACGTGTGTGCGTGTAACTGAGCCACTCTGCCGCACACCAGACGTCAGCACAACATTGCGAATCAACTAGATTCCAAGCTGAAGGAAAGAGAAGGCCCGCAGCTGAGCTGTTCTAAGGGCCGCACAACCGGAAGCTGAGACAGGAGCGGGTGGGCTTGCTGGGCGGTGACCTGATCAGGTGACTTCCTGGCGCGCCTCACCAGGGAGGGGCGAAGAGACAGGATGGTTTTAGGAGCGGCGTCACCCTAAAGCCACACCGTCCCCCACTGCCAGGGTTCCCTTCAGTTTCAGAAGCCCTTTCATGCGTCACCCCGGGGAGGTGCCGGGCAGGATGGCTAGCAGCACTGAGAGCCTGGGAGCCCAGGCCCTGGGAGACAGCAGGGGCCGGAGCCAGCTCCACCTCTCATTCTGCACCTGCCGGGGAGCGTGCCTGCTGGCCCTACAGCCTTGCTGGAGGCCTCTCCCCTCTGGTGGGCCGCTCTGTTTTCCACCCCTGGCAGGGCCGGGGGCTCTCAGCGCTGCCTGGAGCCAGATCCCAGGGCTGGGTCTGTCGACAGACAAGGAAGAAAAGGCTGGGAGGCGCTTGCTTGGGCTGCAGCTTGGCGTTTCCACTTCCACCTGCGAGGCCTTGGCCGCGTGACCGCCGCTTGGTCTCCGTCTTTATCTGTGAAAGGGGACTGTTATGGGATGAGCTGTGTCCCTGCCACCCTCCGAAAGCCCTGATGCTACAGTCCTATCCCAGCTACCTCGGAATCTGGTTATATCTGGTGATGGGTTCTTTAAGGAGGTAATTAAGTTAAAATGGGGTCACTAGGGTGGGCCCTAATCCGGCGTGTCTAGTCTCTTTACAAAAAGAGGGGATTAGGGCACAGACATGCAGAGGCAGACACGGGAGGACAGGGACAAGACGGCCGTCTACACGCCAAGGGGAGAGGCCTCAGGAGAGACGGCACCTCAGACCTCCAGCCTCCAGCACCAGGAGAAAACAAATATCTGAGGTTTAATCACACCCCCCCACCCCCCACCCCTGGCAGATTGTTACACTGTTACAGCAGCCCTAACAAACTCATACAGGAGCCTACAATAGGAGCCAGGCTGTACAAATGTTAAAAATTAAACAGGCTTTTTGCCACTTAGAACAGTCTCTTGCACGTAGGTGTTCAACAAATGCCAGGGCTTGGTTCAATTTAAGACCTGCTCGCCCTGGGAGCTCAGCGGTAAAGAATCTGCCTGCGATGCAGCAGACACGAGTTCAACCCCAGGGCCGGAAGAACGGCAGCCCACTCCAGTGATCTTGCCTGGGAAATCCCGTGGACAAAGGAGCCCGACAGGCTGCAGTCCACGGGGTCACAGAGAGTCGGACACCACTTACGACTGAGCGGCAGCGCCGACGCTCTTCCGTCTGGCTGGCTGCGTCCGCCCCGTGAAGGTGGACATCGGACAGTCCAGGCAGCTGGCTCAGCGGGGTCCCCAGCGGCTTGCCTTGCTCGCTTTCCAAACGGCTTTTATAGCTCGGGATGACACGGCGTGGCCTGAAACGCAGTGGTTCCAGCCGGCAGGGCCGCCTGACACATTCATCAGGCTGGACGCCTTCTGGCTGTATCACAAACCTTCCAGGCACATGACCCAATTCCGCAGCTGATCTCAAAGCCCTGGTTTATCTTGGTCGTTCAAACTGTCTCTTGACCTCACCAGAAAATCACCTGGCTTCTTGGCTCCATTACATGTAGACGCCAGGTGAACATCTGTAAGGCCTGCGAACTGTTTGCCTTTTGCCTCTTCCTCTGATCTCAAAGCCATATATCCATCCTGCCACGGCCAGGGGAAGAATGGAATCTCTGCAGTAGACGGCTTTTATTTGCAAGCTTGGATGAGGGATAGTCTTAAAACTGAGTGGAGAGCTATTGATTAGAGACCAATTCTGCCAACTGGGCTTCTGGCACAGGCTGGGAGTGCACCATGAATCGTAAGTAAGCATCGTTGCAGAGGCAGGGAAGGGAAGATACAAACGACATACAAACATTGATGCAGATGATTTTGATCTTGTTTTTCCTGGATCTGAAAAATTAGATTGGACTCCCAGGTGTACTTGGTTTCATTTCAAATTTCTCCTGGACTCTGTTATATGAAAGCAGGGATAGTGGGATCACGCGGAGGGTCACTTCTTCCTCGAGGTGCTATAAAATCGTGGCCGCCCTCAAACCCTCAGGAAGAAAAGTGGGAGCACTGGCCCTAGGTACTGGACAGAGCAGAGGCTCAGTGAATATTACTTGAATGTCCTTAAATCTCAGTCTTCATTAGCCAGCGTGGAGTCTTGATGAGCATTCTATCCTCTACTAATAGACTAGAGCACAGGGGATAGCTGGAGAAGGGAATGGCAGCCCACTCCAGTGTTCTTGCCTGGAGAATCCCATGGACAGAGGAGCCTGGGGGGCTACAGTCCCTGGGGTCGCAAGAGTCGGACGCGACTCTGTGACTAAGACCCACACGCTGGAGAGCACGGCGATAGCACCCTGTGCTCGCAGCAGACGCTTTTGTTCATTCGCGTGTTTGTTTGGCTGGGCCGGGGCTTGGCTGTGGGCGCAGGGTCTTCAGCCTTCCTTGTGACAAGCAGGATCTTTGCCTGCTGCGTGTGGGATCTGTTTCCCTGACAGGGGATGGAACCCAGGCCCCTGCGTTGGGAGCATGCAGTCGTAGCCTCTGCACCACCAGGGAGGTCCCTGGAAGCAGGCTTCGGATAGCTTCTGCAGGGCACAGACAGGGAGGCTCTGCTTGTGGAAGGTGACAGGACTTCAAAGAGCTCTTTTCACACTTTCAGATGCATACAAACTGCCTGGGGGGTCTTAACAGAAATGCAGGTTCAGAGTCAGTAGGGCTGAGGCCTGGGATTCTCTGCTTCTAACAAACGTCCAGGTGATTCAGCGGCCGCGGCCAGGACCACCCCGAGTGTCTCCCAAACTGGTTCAGCCGATTCAGGCCTTGAATAATTCAGGCCTGAGTTCTTCCTGACTCTCCTCCCAGCCAGCTGTGTGGTCTGAGGTATTCTCGGCGCCTCTCTCGGCTTTGGCTCTTCATCCGCATAGGACATAGGTCAACAAACGTATACGGATGGCTGACTGCCTGCCAGGCTGCCCTGGGTGGTTGCTGGAGAAACAAAGATGAATGAATCATGAGACTAGTCCAGGAGAGGCTTACAGAATGGGGCGCTTGAAGATCCAACGATAATATTTAAAGACCATCTGGGTTCTAAAATTTCATGGCCTAATGGTAGAAAAGGCTTAAAAGATCTTCCCTTCCTAGAACACATCTTTCCAAACAGTATGACAGGCACCCACCACCAACCGTTGTTCTCAGAATCAGAGAACATTTAATCTAGAAGTAATAACCCCTCAGTTTAGCCCAGACCCTTTCTTGCCATTTTACTGATGGGGGAAACTAGAGAACAGAGGCAGAAAGCGCTGGGTCCAGGGCGAAATCGCTGGGTTCCAGGCTGTTTCGACTGTCTGTTTTTCCACCACATCGCACGTCGCTGGGGAGCTCAGCTCCGGTCAGGGCTCGGTCCCGCTCCCGCAGCAGAAGTCTCCACCGCTGGACTGCCGGGGGGTCCTCCAGTCACGCTTTCAAAGGTAGTGTCCTCCAATCGAAATAAAATAGGAACCACAAAATTTTATAAAGGTCATTTAAACATTTGTGCTGGCCACACTGAAAAGATGAAAAAGAAACAGGCGATGTTCCTTTTAATACTACATTTACCTAAAGGTCAAAGATATTATTATTTCAACAAAGGATCGAGACAGTGAAATCAGTAATGAGAGACTTCACACTCTTTTATGCTGTCCTAAGGCTTGGAAACCCAGGGTCAGGACACCGACAGTACACCTCAGGTTGCACTGGTCGCATTTGCAGCATGCTTCCCACGTAGGGTGGTAAATTTCCTCCACGGTGTATTTCCTCCTCCAGGGCATCTTCCCAACCCAGGGATCGAACCCAGGTCTCCCACATTGAGGGCAGATGCTTTACCAGCTGAGCTACTAGGGAAGCCCTATATTGTCTTATCCTAACTCAGCTGCATGGAGAAGGCAATAGCACCCACTCCAGCACTCTTGCCTGGAAACTCCCATGGGCAGAGGAGCCTGGTGGGCTGCAGTCCATGGGGTCGCAAACAGTCGGACACAACTGAGCGACTTCACCTTCACTTTTCACTTTCATGCATTAGAGAAGGCAATGGCAACCCACTCCAGTGTTCTTGCCTGGAGAATCCCAGGGACGGGGGAGCCTGGTGGGCTGCCCTCTATAGGGTCGCACAGAGTCAGACACGACTGACGCGACTTGGCAGCAGCAGCAGCAACCCAACTGCACAGAGACCAGTGTTTCAGTGGGCAGCAGCATCATTAGCTAACCCATGAACAGTGATCATTTTTTTTATAGACACTGGACCAGAAAGTTAATCTTCTGACAGGAGGTGTAGCTTTCTGTGGCCGAGTTGAATAGCATTCCATTTTCGGGAGGGGCCTTAATCGGAGGCTAATCTCACTGGACGTGTGACTTTATGAACACTCGGGGAGGCAGCCTCGGGTCCTGGTGATGGCAGGCTGGAAGGCAGAGCCCGCACGTCTGAGGCTGTGTGTGTGCAGTGCGTACAGCGCACTGCCAGCCACCCAGCAAGCGCCCGAGAAACCTTAGCCACCTTCTCTCCTTTCTCCTCTTCCAGGTTTGCACCAAGCTGGTCTGTTCCCAGAGAAGTGGCTCCATTCAAGTGAGATCCAATCAGAGCCCATCTCGGAGGTGGAAGTGTCATTTCCAGCCTGTCTGGTAGGTGCATCTCCCGGGGCGACATTTGTTACATAAGCTGCAGCATGACACACCTAACCGATGAATGTCGGCAGGCAGCACACCCATTTGGAAAGCCGCGCCGGCTTCCCCCGGGAGAATGCTGGTGTGGAATTGAGGCATGCAGTTGCAAAACTTAATTCTGCCATCTGACAAGTAGGGCCAGTTCTCGGGTGTTCTACCCGAAGCGCTTTTCTATGGCAGCACAACCTCAAGAAAAACCCGTTTCGGGGGCACCACACCTAGGATTGTGTGATGCAATCGGACATTAGCGTCTCATTGCATCAGTGTTTCTGACGCCCGTGTCTTTCAAGCCGGCAAAAAGCTTTATAATGGAGAAATAGAAAAAAGAAAAAGACTCGCTGGCTGACATCTAAAGGTACCGTCTGTACGGCTCCTAATTGGCCACACAGGGTGTTGGGCGGATAACCACCCACCCACCCACCGCAGCCTGACAAGCATTGGCATGCCATTTCCTGGAGGGGTCTTGATGGCATATTCAGGCAAAATTCTTGTCTGGTTGGCTCTGCTTATGTTTTGTATCAAAATATCAAGGTTTGATCCCCTAAATCTTTTTAAAGTCACAACTATTAAGAAGAGGCTTTCAGAGGGTGCTTCTACAGCCTGTCTTGACCTTTCTGAAAATCTCTGAAATGCACCAGCTGATTTCTTATTTTCCAAGTTCTTTTACATAAACGGCCTTGGCTCCCTGGACACACAGACTTTTGAGTCTGATCAAATACTTTAGGTTTAGGCCTCTTGCTTTTTCTGTCTTCCTTTGTACATTTGTTGCCTCCTGAATCCTGCTTCTTGCAATAATGGTTAAGAGATGGATTGACTGCAAAGAATCCTAGTACTCTGGCCATCTTCAGGAAGTTGCCTAAAATAGGAATTTCCTTGTGCAGAATGCTTAAGGAAAGAGAAATCAGGTAAAAATCATTGTAGGAGGCTGAGTGATATTGAAATAAAAATGTGGAAGGGCGGACCAGCAGGAGGAAAGTAAGCCTTTTTCCTCCCGCTCTCAGAATGAGGTAACAAGATCTTCCAGCAAAAGGCAACCCTTAATGTGGCAGCCAGGCTCTACACGAGCCAGCACTTGCTTGTCTCTTCAGCTCAAACCACATTGTTCTTCTCTACCAACCCTGTAAGTGCTCCTGGTGGCTCAGATGGTAAGGAATCCCCCTGCAGTGTAGGAGAGCTGAGTTTGATCCCGGGGTTGGAAAGATCCCCTGGAGAAGGGAATGGCAACCCAGTCCTTGAGGATTTCACGGACAGAGGAGCCATGTGGTTGCAAAGAGTTAGACTCCACTGAGTGGCTAACACACACCCAATCCCATGGGATACCCAGAAAGCATGTCTCTCAAGATCCCTAGACTTTTAAAAAATATTTATTTGTTGTGGCATGGGGGATCTAGTTCCCTGACCAGGGATCAAACCTGGGCCCTCTGCACTGGGAATGATGAGTCTTACCCATTGTCCCAGGGAAGTCCCAAGGCCCCTAGGCTTTTGTGTGAACTGTTCCCTCCATCCGCCCTGGAAGTCTTCCTACCCCTGTTCATCTGGTGAGTCTTACCCACCCTGTCAGTAACTCGGCTCAGATTGACTTTCTACAGGGATGCCTTCCCTGACCCAGAATAGGATGGATTCCCTTGCCAGGGCAGTCCTACATCAAGTATCACTTTGCAGTGCTTATGGAGGGGAGAAAAAAGCTTTCCTCCACCTGGTCCCTGGCTGGGTTTGAAAATTTTGCTGACAAAGACAGATCAACAGGAAAAAAGCCTACAGACCTATTTTAACCTAAGTTTTAGGTGTCACAGGAGACTTCATAAGGAAATGAAGTCCCAAAGAAACTGCGCTGCGTACTTTCCTGCTAGGTGTGACGAAGAGCGGACAGTCCAGAGGGACGGGAGAGGTGGACCAGCCTGAGGTTAAGTGTAGGACACTGGAGGCAATTTAGCAAGTCTCGTTTATCAAGATTCTTCCGAGTTTCCCTTTGTCTTCAGAGATAAGGATGTTCCTGTCGTCCTGGAATGTGAAGGGCATCTCTCACCTGAGGGTTTTAGGATTGGGTTTTGGGAAGAAGGTCAACATGACCTTCTGATTTCTGCTGTCTTCTCAAAATCTTTTCTTCAGTTTATTCAACAGCCAAGGTGGCATAATTGGGGACAGCATGTCTTAAACCACTTCACATACTTGCAAGTACTTGTTCAATCCTTCCCGTTACCCCGTGCATTCCGCTAGGGCAGAGACCGAGTTCTCACCCTTCGCAGCTAGCGCTGCGTGTCTTGCGTGTACGGGGGCCTCAGTAAGTATTGGTCTCTACGTGAAAATTTTCCATCAGGAACTCCAGTGCCTCCTTGGCCTCCAAATTTATTACTCTTTAACTCACTAATACAGGAAACATATCGGTATGTAACTCGACCATGTTAACAGCATCTTGCTACATAGTGGGGCACATTCTTAGGCAAGTAAAATATACAACTTCTCTCGGCGCTGGAGAAAATTATTCAAATTGTATTCATCTTTCATTCCAATCAGTCAATTAGGGCACGTCCCTTGTCGGCGGATTCGTAAGAAAAGTAACTATTCTCCAGCGAGTGTCCTCAGGTGACCTGTCTAGACGTGCCCGGGAAAAACAGTCTAACGCTCGCCTAACCCCAAAGTAATGTCTGATGCGCGGGGCACGTGGCGCCGCCCACAAAACGCGCAGGACGGGGGAGCGGCGCCGGGCGGCGGGGCGCCGGGCGCAGGCTCGGGTGGGCCGCGCGGCCCCGGGACCGCGGCGGGGGCCAGGCCGCCGGGTCCGCCGGCCGGCAGGGGGCGCGCGCGCCCCGGGCCCCGCGCCGCCCGCCCTGCCGCGCTCGCTTGCCGCCCGGCCGCACATGTGTTTCTGTTTTGTGTTGTAGCATTTGTTCTGGAAGCTCGTATTTACATTTTAAGTGTATCTGGTGAGTGGGCTGGAGCCCTCGTCTGGGCCGGGGAGAAAAAAAAGCCCTTCAGTTCGTCTTTTAGCCTCTCCTCTTCCTTTTTCTCTCCGGTTTCTCATCACTCTGAGCAGGTAGGGGCTGAAAATGAAATCGACAGCGATCAGTTTGCGGGGTCTGGGAAAGTTTGTTTTTGCTTTTTTTTCTCCTCTTTTTTTAAAAGAGGAGAAATGGTAAAAAAAAAAAAATGGGGAAGGGGGATGGGGGAATTGAATGAATAAAAAGGGGAAGGAAGGCGGATCCACGTGGTTTAATCGGAGACAGACAGAGCTCCCATTGTTCAAAATCAATAAAAAGAAGGGCAGACAGGGCTGGGGCGCGGGGACGCTGGGGAAGGTAGCGGCGGAGCCGGCCGCTCGGCAGCTGGGGCGCGGGGCCGGCCGAGCCGCACGCTCGGGCAGGGGCTGAGACTGGAGAGCTCCATTAAAGTTCTCATTTTTCGTGTCTGCGAGCAGGTGTTTGGGGCTGGGGGGCCAGCTTTATTCGCGCCGCCCCTCCCTTCTCCGCGGGGGACAGCCCCCCCCCCGGGGGGGGATTCGGCTTCTTAGGGCCCGAGGTCGGAACCCCCTGGCTGGAGCAGAACTGGGGATTCAGGCGGGCGGTTAAGAGAAGCGCATTTGAGTGGACTTGGGGAGGGGGGCGCGGAGACAAAAGCAGCAGGTGGGGCAGCCGGGGAGGGGTAAGCTCCTTCACCCCCCAGCTGCCGAAGGGGGACCTCTGAAGTGCCCCGAGGCCTTCCGTAATGAAAACCTGGTGGACCAGAGATTTCCTTTTTCTCTCCCATTACTTTTTGGGCACCGGGCTGCAATTAGGATGCGATGTGGGCAAAGCTAACTTGAGGATGGGCCTTGGGGGCCTCCCATTTATTTGTTCTTTCCTTGACCGGATTGCAGTCGGGGACCTGGGCTCCCGTGCGGGATTCCCCAGAGGCGGCGCGATTTCCTCCGGGCTCGCCCCCTCTCCGCCCGCCCCGTGGCCGCCACTTCGGGGCGGGCAGGGGAGGAAGTGGAGGCCGCGGGCTCGGCTGGCTCCCCTCCCCCCGCGCGGTTTATAACCCGTCCATTGTGCGCCGCTGCCCCGTGTCTCCTCCAGCGCGACCATGCCCAGGAAGAAGGCGGCGGCGGCCTGGGAGGAGCCGAGCTCGGGCAACGGCACGGCCCGTGCGGGGCCCAGGAAGCGCGGCGGCCCGGCCGGCAGGAAGCGCGAGCGGCCGGAGCGCTGCAGCAGCAGCAGCGGCGGGGGCAGCAGCGGCGACGAGGACGGCCTGGAGCTCGACGGGGCCCCCGGCGGGGGAAAGCGCGCGGCGCGGCCCGCGGCGACCAAGGCCGGCGGCGCGGCCGCGGTCATCACCGAGCCCGAGCATACCAAGGAGCGCGTCGTGAGTGCGGGGCCGGGCCGGGGGGCGGCGGGCGAGGGCCGCGGCGCGTCACCGCGCGTCCCGGCCGGGGGCGGCGGGGCCGGCGCAGGCCGCGGGCTGAATCATCGCCGCCGCCGCCGCGCAACAAAAGGGCGCGGGCCGGGGCCTACCCGACCGCGCGGCCGCTGGCCGTTGGGGCGCGCGCCCCGGGCCCGCGGGGGCGGGGCGGCCGGAGCCCGCCCGCGGGGGTCAGGGCCCCGCCCCCGGCGCCGCGCCCGCGGACGCCCTCCGCCTCCCCGGCGCGCCGGCAAGGGGACTTCTGCGAGTTGTCTCCGGCCGCAGGCGCGCGCCCTCCGTCGTCCCCGGGCCCCCGCGGCCGCCGCGCAGCCCGGGTGCTGCCGGGGGGGGGGTCCCGTCGGCGCGCCCGGGGCGCGGCGATCCTCGCCGGGGCTTTGAGGTTCCCGCCGCCTCGGCTCCGGCGCTCCGGGGGGGCGGGGCCTGGTGGCCTCGGCGCATGCCCCGTGCGGCTCCGCGCGGTCTCGCGCCGCCGGGCCGGCGGGGGTGGCGGGCTCCGGGGCCCGGCGCGAGGGCGCATGCTCCGGAGAGCCCTCCCCCTCCCCGAAGTCGGGAACGGGCCCCCCCGCGCCCACCCCCAGAGGTGGCTGAGCTTTGTTCACCGCTTGTGGTCGGAGGGCCCGGGCGCTCCGTGTGGGCTCTGCACAGGTTTCTCCCACACCTCCCTTGGCCTGAATAGGCTTTAATTTGCTCGTTAGAGTTGGATCTTCCAACCTTAGTTAAGGTTGTGACCAGTCCATATGTCTGCAAAACCTTGCAGAGCCAGAGATCTTAATCTGGTGTCAGGGGGACACCAGGGTGTGTTTAGGGAGAAGGCCAACGCTTTCAGCAGATGCTCAGATAACTCCAAATAGTGTGAACTTGCACCTGGGGTATAGTCACGGTCTGGAGAGATCCTTTTCTCAGTTCCAACCAGCATGCTCTTCCCCAGGGAAGCTCAGGCAGTATTTAAATGGTTAACAACCGGGCCCTTCTGGGTCCAGGTTATAGGTGAGGAAATTGGGGCACAGAGTCTGAGGGCCCGGCCCAAGATCACATGGAGCTAGATTTCCACGGGGCTCAGGGTTTTCCCTCCTGATGTCATCCTGAACACCTCTGCAGATTGTTAGAGGTGCTCTGTAAGCGCCATCTCATCGGAAGGGTCAGTGTGTCGGATGGTGGAGGAGGGTGGTGAAATGTGTCACCTGGGCTTGGAGACCAGCCCAGGGCAGCGTGTTGAGAAAAGGAGCACGGGGACAAGCATGACCCTCTATGTGGGGCTCTGGACGTTCTCCCTCCAGGCCAGAGGGGGTGGAGACGAAGGGCCAGCTGCTGCACTGCCTTCACCAGTGCTTCCAGTGGGAACAGTGGGCGTTTCAGAGCAGTGAGTTTAGTTATCCCGAAGCAGGGGATTCTTACCCTGCTGCTGAGACTGACCCCAGGAGGCAATCATGGGGAGAGTGTGTGCAGTGAGCTGGCCAGCACCCAGTCCTCAGCTCAGGGCAGGCAAGAGACTGAGGGTCCGACGAGGGATACTCCTCAGTGCTTCATAGCTCAGCCTTTAAGTTCCTTTTAGCATCAGTTGGTCCAAGGCCAGGGTCAGGCTGCCCCATTGCATTCCCAGTGCCTTGCCCTACGTGGGCACTGCCCCTCTCTTGGGTGTGTTCCTGGACTCCAGGGCAAGCACCCGGGAAGCAGTCCTGGGAATCCTGTCTGCTTCTGCAGGCCAGCGACTGTCCTCAGCTCGTTTCAGAAAGAGGCTTTTTACTGAGATTTTCGCAAGCCTCGCTGCCTTCCAGGGCTTTTGGAAAGAGGTTTGCATGAGGGCAGCTGCCAGGAGTTGTCTGAAGCCATGCTGCCTTCAGTTAACAAAGCTGCAGATGTTGGGTTTGTGAAAGATAAACCCCCAATACTTGTATGGTTGAGCGGCAGAGTCGCCTTGAGGAGAAGCTGTGTGCATAAAACATCCTTAGGATTTCAGTCTCAGAAAATGCTCTCTCCGAGGACTGTGGGGTTGTATCAGATGAGCCTTCTCCAACCCTGCAGTGTCGGGGCAGCCTGAATTCCCTGTGAACTTCACAGCCCTGTAGGTAAAGTGAGCAGCCTTGGCTGACTCCTGGAAGACAGCTGAGTGTTGCAGGCTCTCCAGGCCTCTGTAGTTCTTCCAGTGTTGGGTTGCTCAGGTTTTGTGGACTCTGCCTCATCTGAAAGGACCAGATAAATGCAGCTGAAAGCTGAGCTTGGAGCCTGTTTTAGTTGATAGCCCACTAGGGAATTGTTGCTGGCCTTTGTCTGAATGGTCTTCCCTCTGCCGGGAGCGGCAGCTTTCTAAAGGGTTGTATGTTCACAGCTGACTCTCAGTCTTGTAAGCATGCTTCTTGCACTAGGGCAGTAAACATCGCGTTGGACCAGAAACCCCACTTTGTTGCTTGAAGAAGTTCAGTACGTGTGTCTGCCGTGGCCGTTCTTCCGCAGCCCGCAAAACTCCACCCATGCTGGTGGGAGACTGTTCTCCCAGCTTTTGTACCACGTCATCTGTAGGCACTGGCACCATGGCTGCTGATGGCGTCTAAAAACCAGTTTTGGTCCCGCGGTGAAGGCCGGGACCCTCTGGGGCTCACAGCCCTGGCAGCCGTCCCTGGGGTGCCCTGCATGGAGCCCTTCCACGTCTGGGGTCTCCCGCGAGTGTGCAGGTTCAGCTGTGTGGCCAAGAGGGGCCTGGACTGTGATCTTTAAGGGATGTTAGAGGAGTTCCAGTCCTTACTTGTATTTTTTATTTCATATCAGGTGGAGGGAAGAATGGAATTAATAGAGAAATAAGGATAGGCAGTCTACAGCAAAGAGTTAGGTAGATAGTACAACATTTCATGTGAAGGAATGAGGCCCATGGCATTAAAAACCCAGACGAGGTACCACTCACCCTCCTTCCAGGAACACTGTCACGGGAGGAGACACAGCTGACCAGTTCACCAAGGATTCTCACAGAGTACCTTGGGTTCCCCGAAGGCTTGGGGGGTTGTGTAAATGCTCAGCTGGCTCAGTGACCGCTCATGCAGGTGCTGGCATCTCCAGGTCACAGGAGACGCTTCTGCCCAGGGTGATGGCAGCTAGTTCTGGCGGACTGCAGGTTCCACGACGGCTGCCAGCGCTGGTGACCGTTAGTGTGCTGAGCGCACCGTGGTTTGGAGCGGTTTACCGGTCTCTGCCCACCTAGGGGGGTCATGGTCAATTCCGGTCTCTCCTCTCCATTGTTATGGCCTGACAGCTCATTCTGTGGTGCTTAGGCTCCTCCTGAGTCTCTGCTGGCCCTCCACATGGACCTGAGAAACGGTGGAGAGCAAGTTGGTAATGTAGGCAGAGACCCAGGGCTGCTCCACCCACGGGGATCTGACAGTCCCCACTGCTGCTGCTCTCCTGCAGTAGGCCTGCAGAACGTTCCGCCAGGCCTGCCAGTTAAACAGAGAAGGGGAGATAACCAGGGGAAACTCGGCTCCCGCTCAAGTAATCGGAGCCTGGGTGCTGCGGGGCAGACTACCCTGGTTAAGGCCACTCTCTGAATAACTGAGATGTGGCAAAGTGGCTCTGCAGCCCTGGCTGCCTCGCGGCCCTTTGTACACAGGCAGACGGACCACGATGGGATTAGGGCGGGGGGGTGCCTGTGACGTCAGGTTTAGGTCACAGATCTCCCCAAGTGGAATCCACGGCACCCCCCTCAGCCCACACACGCTGGGCTGCCAGGATGCCTCGCCAGGGCAGTCAGCGTGTAGGGTTAGATGGCTGGATTTGCAGCTGTTTGGTTTGTTTCTTCTCAGAGCCTTCCAAGAACACTTCTCTACACTGAAGGAAAACCCCTTCTTTGCCTTTAACGCCCTGGAACGGTGATGGTGTGGAGGGTGAGAGCAGGACAGGGAGTAACTGCTCACCTGGCCTGCAGGGGGCCGAGTGGAGGCTCCGAAGTGATTCTGACAGACGTGGGTCTTAACGAGGGTACCGAGCCGGTCTCAGCGTGAATCCCACCTGGAACTGGACAGTAGCCTTTTGAAGCGGCACATGCTCCTGTGACAGTGGGCGCCTGGCCCTCAGGACGGAGGTGTGCTGGCCCGCAGCCCCCAGCTCTGGGCCAGGAGTGAGGACAGGCCCGCCCCGCCCGCCCGCCCTTCCTCCCTGCAGCGGAGCCCTGGGCCCAGGGAGCTGCTGCAGCCAGGAGCGCCCAGGGAGGATGGGGAAGGCGCCCGGGCCCCAGGGCTCCAGGGCCACGTGGGGCTCGCTGCGCTGGCGTCGGGAGGGTGCCACCTTGGCCCCAGGGCCGTGGTCCTAACATGCTCCCTGCATAGCGCAGCAGGCCTCTTGCAGACACCTGTGTGGCAGTCTGCAGAGCCGAGAGGGCGAGTGTCATTTGGCTGCTTTTGCAGTATTTAGCCAAAGGTATCTTAGAGAGAAGTCGAAGGGTAACGCTGAGCCTGGGCTCGACTGATGAGCTGCTGGGAGCTTACCAGTTCCCACTTGGAAAGCGATGACTGCCAGGGCCCCCGTGCACTGTGCAGGCCTCTGGGGCAGGCGCTAACGCTGCACTATCACTATCATCGTGTTTCATGCTATCGTTGGACAGGTGTGGGAAGTCAGAGCAGCGCTGCAAGCTAATTTTCCCCCCCCTCTCTCTCTCTCTGTAGAAACTTGAAGGGTCTAAGTGCAAAGGGCAGCTTTTGATTTTTGGGGCAACCAACTGGGACTTGATTGGTCGAAAAGAAGTGCCTAAACAACAAGGTATGAGAAATGATGTCTAAAACTAGAAGACTCTATCACTGATGGAGCGTTTCCCGTGTGCGTGTGTCCAGTGTGATTCTGGTGGCCACCCGCCAGGTAGGTACTGTTTACAGAGGCGCTCAGAGGCCATGGGATTTGCCCGGGGCCACACAGTGCCCAGGGCCACACAGTGATGGGACTGGGTTTGAACCCAGGTCTTCAGCAGGACTCTTACCTGGGCACAACTCTGGTTTTGGTAATTCTGTTGAGATAAAAATATAAATATTACCCTCAAATAAGCATTGATACTTTTTCCCCATTTTTCTTTCCATGTCACTTAGCTTCATTAAAATGGAGAGGCTGGTGCTGTGGAATGTCAAAGCGTCCTCAACATGGGTCACGTGTCAAATGTCAGACTTGATAGACATTTCAGAGGAGTTCATGTTTCTTTGCAAACTGCCAAACGGTTGCAGGAACGGTTTTGACAGAACAAGGAACAGTTTGGAGTTGGGAGAGTGGAGAGGTCCCGAGAAGTATCTTGGTCCCCAGATGGTTTCTGAAAGGCGGTGTCTTTCCTTGGGGGGAATACCAGCCCTTCCAAGAGGAGTGAGGCTGGCACTTTGCCACCTCTTATGGCTCCTTGATTTCACTTGGAAAGATTCCCAAAGTACTTTCCAGCATTGCCCGGTGAACAGATATTTGCGCACTGGCACTCCCGGGGGCCTCTGGGCAGGCACTGGCGACCATCTCAGTCCAGGAAAACAGCAGGCAGGGGCTTTGGAGGCTCAGGGTCCAGCTGAGTTAGAAATGGGCTTGAGCCACTTTCCTGTTGGGGCCAGCGCCCAGCCTTCAGGACCCAGCTGTCTGGGCCCAAGCTGCCTGGCGGCTGGTGGCACCGGGCACCTTTCCCGGGGTGCGATAGCATCAGTCCCCCTGCCAGCTCCTGTGCAGGAGTTGCATTGTTTATTGAAGCTGCTCTTTAAATGAGAGGCCGTGTTTGCAACTAGAGACGCTCGGGGCCCTGAGCAGGAAGTAGATTCCAGAGGGGAGCCCTTGGCGGAGCAGGGCAGCGTCTGGTCGAAGGACTAGCGCCCTGCTCGGCCTCTCTCTTAAGAGTGCCTTTTTGAGTTCTCCGAGGCCTACCTTTGCTTCCCAAATGTTTCTCCCTCCGAATGAAACTAAAAATTTGTTTAAGTCTTTCCGTGTCTTTTGGCTGCCATGACCTTGCCAATGGACATGAAGGGAAGGGAGGGAGAATTAGGTTTCCCACCTGTGTCAGACCTCAAGGGAAGGAGGGTCTCCCCGCCTGCCCCAGCTTGCCCACCTCTGCAAAGCGACCTTCCCTCCGGAGCCCATCTGCCCTTAGGTACGCATCGCTGGGCCTCAGACAGGCAGCTGCTTCCTCCTTTCTCGAGACTGCACAGTGATGGCGTGCTCCCCGACTCGGCCTGGGCCCAGGGCTTTAGTGAGCTCCAGCCTGGCCCACTTGCCTGGACTGCTGCAGTGCCTTTCATTTAACTAGGCTTCCCCTCAAGCTTACTTGGGAGGCCCTGAGAATTCCTGCCTCTCACCTCTCACAAACTGATGACATCTTGGCCTCTGACATCTGTGGAGCTCAGCCAGTGAAGACCCTCTGGCAAATCAGACCTTCTATCGACCGTGAGGGGTCCATTTAGGGCCGTTGGGTCAGCCATGGTGCCTCCTGGCCCTGTGTGCTGTCCACAGACAGGGCGCCCAGCCCTCAGCACAGGCCTGAAGGCCGTGGTTTCTGACTTGCTTTTGCCCAGCCAGTTGCTGGGTCTTCTCTCACCCTGCAGTAGTGGGGCAGTGTTTCCAGGCGGAGAAGCCCAGGGGGTTCTGAGTCGCGCTGGGGAACTTCCCACTTCTGTGGGACACCCTGTGTAACTCCCCTGGAGAAGGAAACGGTGACCCACTGCCGTATTTCTTTACTACAAAGTCCCACAGATAGGAGCCTGCTGGGCTGCAGCCTACAGGGCCACAGAGCCAGACTGAGCACACGCGTGCCACATGCGCTGAAAGCGAAAGGTGGCTGCAGTCGTGTCCGACTCCCTGCAGCCCCATGCCCTGCAGCCCGCCCCGCCTGTCTGTCCATGGACCGCGCGCGCCCCGCGCCCCGCGCGATTCTGAGAGGCTGCGCCTGCGCCCTCTGCTGGCGGGGCGCCTCAGCGTGGGGACTGACTGGGCCGGTAAACAGGCTTCCCCCTGGAGCCAGGGGCTTGGTGGCGAAGTTGGCCTTTCAGTCAGCTCCTGCATCCTGCCAGTCTGACGCAGTTGGTTTGGCAGCAGCTGGTATTTCATGATGAAGGCAATGGCACCCCACTCCAGTGCTCTTGTCTGGAGAATCCCATGGGCTGCAGTCCATGGGGTCGCTAAGAGTTGGACATGACTGAGCAACTTCACTTTCATTTTCATGCATTGGAGAAGGAAATGGCAACCCACTCCAGTGTGACTGCTTGGAGAATCCCAGGGACGGGGGAGCCTGGTGGCCTGCCATCTGTGGGGTCGCACAGAGTCGGACACGACTGAAGCGACTTAGCAGCAGCAGCAGCATTTCATGAAAGTCACCACAGGCCTAGAAACGAGCTTGTTTTTCTGAGAACCTCCAGTCGAGAGAGTTAGGCCAGAGGTTGGCCACACGCTGTCCATGAATAAGGCGAGGTGGGGCTGTGAAGGGGGCCTCGCCTGGAGCAGCACGTGGGGGAGCCTCGGGGCGGGAAGCGGGAAGCGCAGTAGGGTGGCCGAGGCGGGCAGGCCGCGGGGAGGGCCTCCCCAGCCCCGGGAGGCGCCGGGAGCCGCGGGGCAGCTGCTGGGCCGGCCCCAGCCGCCCGGGGCTGCGGGAGCAGGGCGCTTGCCTGCCGTCAGCAGCAGCGTCCCCACGGCCGCCCCGGAGCCCCCGGGGAGACTGGGGGGCGGTGGGGCCCCCAGGGCGGCTCTGCCCGGCGGTTGAGCTCGGGGGTGTCTGACGCGCGGTCCTTCCCTCCCCACAGCTGCTTACCGCAACCTTGGTCAGAACCTGTGGGGGCCCCACAGGTATGGGTGCCTGTCGGGGGTCCGGGTGCGGACGGTGGTTTCGGGGTCGTGCGCCGCCCACAGCCTCCTCATCACCACGGAAGGGAAGCTGTGGAGCTGGGGTAAGTACCCGGGGTCGCGGTAACCCACGGAGCGGGGCGCGCCGGGGGGCTGGCGGCCTCCGTCCTCTGGGTGGAGGACCCTCAGCTGCCCCCGCTCCTGTGTGTCCTCTCTTCGCGACGCCCAGCCAGCCTGCCCCAGGGCACGCCGCTGGTCTCTGCCCTCCTGCCTGGTTTCCAGCGGTTCGCCCCCGCTTTCTCGGCATCCTCTTTAAGCAGCCCTCTCCCGAACATTCCGACTGAACCTGCAGCTTTCTGAGATCGAGGGGCCTAGAACTGAATCCTATCTTATTTTAGGCTTGCGGTCCCCCCCAGCACCCAGCACAGTATGACGTAGACCTCTGTTCCTGCCACTTTAAATGCCACCAGCTTTCACATCCGCCACGCGGTGACACCAGCCCAAGTCTCTGCCCGGCTGTTCTGCAGTTTCTTACTCCGTTTGCCCAGTTAACTCTCCAGAAGTCATCTCTTGCCCTGCTCCTGGACTCCCTGGCCTGGGTGCAGGGGAGCTGTCCCTCTCTCTTCGCCTCCCTCCCATTTCAGGGTCCCCTGCAGCGGGCTTCTGTGCCAAGAGCCCGATTCCTCTTGCAGATCCTTCGTGCAGGCTCTGGCTGAGGCTCTGTCTCGTCCACGCCCTCTGCTGGCTCCGAGACTCTTCTTTCCGCGGGGGGTGTTGGCATTGATCCTCACCCTTTGTTTCTGGCCCTTTGGCTAGCTTTGCGTCCATATGACTGCATTTTTATTTTGGGCTGTTTGAACCATTTTTTGCAATTTCATGAGCGGCTGTACCAAAGTCCAAATACATTAACATCTGTTGTCTTCCCTGCACTCTGCTAATTTTGTGATTCTGTTGGAAAAAAGCTAAGCAGTGTGTCTGGCCCAAACTTAAACTTGGGAGTCTCTTGGTGACACAATGGCACTTCCACGCTTCCCACTTTCCCCTGGTGGGCACCGAGCCCTGTCTCTCCCCCAGAACGCTCCTCCTGCTCACTGTCCCCAACGCTGGATGCAGCCTCCTGTGTCGGGGTCCCCAACTTCAGGTGTCTTCATTTCTCATCTTTCTGCTGAATTTCACTCATGTGGTGTTTCTGAAAATGTCCCCTCTCTTGAACCTGTGGGCAGAGAATGATTGAAAAAGCTGTGCCCCAGAACCAAGATGTGTCCAATGAGCAGACTCGTCACTGTGGGGCAGGGCAGGGCCGGGGGGGCGAGCTACAGGGGGTGTCCCGAGTCCACGGTGAGGCCCGGGAGTATTAGTGCAGGGGCCTGGAACTCACGGGGTCTGCATGTGCCAGCCACCTGGGCCCCTCATGTTTGCAGAGGAATTGTGCCCCAGCTTGTTCTTGCCTTTCACAGTGAACTTGGGCAGTTTCCACTTGACGCTGGTGTCCCTCTGTCCCCCTGGAACACCGTAATCAGAGCCTCAGGATGGTTTTCCTCTTGTAATGGCAACCAGTCCCCCATTCCTGAGCCCTGTCCAGGCCAGCTGGGGCTCACCTTTGTGGCTTTCCTCGCCCCCTTTCATGACTGTAAGGTCAAAGTTCATTGTTGGGGAGGATATGGAAACCTCCCATGGTTTCCAAATTGCCTGGCTTTCTGGCCCCATAAAATCTCCCAAAATGTTTATTTACAAGTGTGGTTCTTAGACCTGGGAGAGGCCCACCAAGCGGTTTAGATTTGGAACTACTGTGACCTGAGTTGAAAGCTTAGGTAAGATGAAGGGCAGGCCAGCCTTCTGGCCCACCCAGCCCTCCATGTTTGCTTGGAGCTAAAAGGCTCTGTTAGGGGGTGGGTGTGGGTGTCATGCTCAGTCATGGGTGACTGTGACCCCAGGGACTGCGGCCCGCCAGGTTCTTCTGTCCATGGGATTTTAAAGGCAAGAATACTGGAGTGGGTTGCTGTGCCCTCCTCCAGGGAATCTTTCCGACCCAGGGTTCAATCCTGTATCTCCTGAATTAGCAGGCGGGTTCTTTACCACTGTGCCACCTGGGAAGCCCTGGGGGGCTGTGCAGTGCAGGGGGCCGGGCAGGGCTCAGCCTCCTGGAGCCTTCCTGCCCCGATTCCATGCCAGCACAGCCCAGAGGTGGAGGGGGCCCGTGTCCAGGGAGAGCCTGTGTTCAGAGCTCTGTGTTCTGGCCTTGGGCCATCGCTGGGGTTCACATGGCTAAGGGTCCTGTGAAGGCTGACCGGCAGGAGGTAGGGTTGGAGAGAAGTGCAAGGTCTATGGTAGACGCCCAGAGCACTGCGGGAGTCAGACTCCTGCGAGGCAGGTGTTACTGTCTTAAAATACCTCAGAGTGGAGCGGATGAGGGGATTGGCGTCTGGCAGGAACGGGGAGAAGTGAGAGCTGTGAGTTTCCATGAGCTCGTCCGCTCGTGTGTGACGTCCTGGCTGAACCTGCTTTGTACCATTTCCCTGGAGGACAGAGCTGACGAAAATGCCAGGATGGGTCCCAGCCCTGCCCCAGAAAAGAGGGTCAGAGCAGGTGAGGTGGTGGCTGGCGGCTGCCCGCAAAAGCGACTCTAGGGACGGCTCTGCACATCTTACCTGGCCCCCCAACTCTACCCGGCGGCCTTGAAAGGCTGGCATCGCCTGCAGCGCCGGGCTTGCTGTCGCCCGCCTCTCGGCTGCGGGTTTGGGGGGCGCCTCTTGGGAGACCCTGACTCGCCCTGTGGCTGCTCTGGCCGCCCTGTCCCTCCCTCCTGCTGTATCTGCCCTGCTCCTGACCCACAGGGCGAAATGAGAAGGGGCAGCTGGGCCATGGTGACACCAAGAGAGTTGAAGCCCCCAGACTCATCGAGGGGCTCAGCCACGAGGTGATTGTGTCTGCGGCGTGTGGGAGGAACCACACCTTGGCCTTGACGGGTAAGGAAGGGCCACTTCCCTCCAAATGGGGTCAGAGGCCAAATAGTCCAGCTGGGTTGGGGGTGGAGCTGCCCCCATGACTCACGGTCACAATCATAAAGATGCCCAGGGAGCCTGGTGGGCAGGTTCTCAAGGCATCGTGAGCCGCACCCACGGGTGTCAGTGGCCAAGGCTATGGGGGGGTCTGTGCCGGGCAGTGGCTCTGCTCTGAGGTGTCCCCCCTACCCCCTTGTGGAAGATTGCCTCACTTGCGTTCTTCCTGGCAAAGGAGCTGTTTTTCTGATTTTCCAGCCTTTGATTCTCAGTCTCGTTCAGGGTCCTCAGCGTTGTTTTCCCTTTGCTAACGATGTCGTTTTCTCCTTCCAGAAACGGGCTCCGTGTTTGCCTTTGGAGAGAACAAGATGGGGCAACTGGGCCTCGGCAACCAGACAGACGCCGTGCCCAGCCCCGCGCAGGTGCGGCCCGCGCCCCCTCGGGGCCTCTGCTCCTCTGTTTCGGGGCTGGGTTTTCTGGGGGGTCAGGCATCTCCCCCTTGAGTTGCTGGCTCCTTTCTAAAAGCAGGGTCTCGATGCTTTGAGTGGATCAGGTTTAATAGACAGCCACAGTTGAAGAACGTCCTAGAAACAGTTTTTTATTCCGACTGGAAATAATCTGTTCCAGAGGCCTGTGTGAAGCCTGTTCTGTTCTGCAGTGAGAATTGTTCCATGGATGTGATTTGTCTTTGTCTGAAAATACTCTTGAGTTTTGACCTCGTAACGAGTGACTTGCCAGGTGCTCAGCACACAAATAGGTTAGGTCATCTCTTGTTCCTGAAAAACTCTGGAGTCAACTGGGGGCTGGGATTTATACCTAAATATTGCACTTCTGCCATAAGGCAGGAGGAGGCTCGTGAGTGTCTTTTAGGGGAGGGACTCTGACGTCTTAGTCTGAAAAAGAGACCTTGGACAAATACACCTGTCGTTTGGAGGATTTTCGGAACATTGTTTTGTCAGCCATTTGCTCTGCAGTGGGATGAGACTGTTTCAGAGTGAGCCAGGCCGGGGCAGAGCCCGAGGCTCAGCGCCCCCTCCCAGTCTCATCGCCTTTTCCCATGATTTCCTGCAATGCTGACACTGCTCGCCCCCCGGTTTCTCCAGTCTGGCTTCCCCAGGCTGATTAGTTTGCAATAGAGAATCTTAAGCGCTTTCTCAGGTTTGTGTCCAAACCCCATGTAAAATTACTCAGGGCCTTTGCTGTCTTCTACCTCCTAATTTCAGACCATTATATTTTCTATTCACACCTTCAATCAAGGCTAATTAGCCAGCAGCTCTTAAAGTAGTAAAAGAGAAGGTGAACCAGTTCATTTTACTGATCAGCAGTCATGCTTATGAAAGCTTTTCTTTTTAAAGTCGCCGACACCCGAGGTAGTGAGGCGAGGGAGATGTGGGGGCTAAATGTGATTCTGGTTTGTCTCCTTGGACCCTCTTGCCCACAGCCCCAGTCAGTCGAATTCAGCGTTCACTGGGCACTAGAATGTGTGAGGCCCCCCGTTTTGAGGGTTAGAGAGACCCAGGGACATGATTTGCCTATCTGGGAACTGATTCTGTACTGGGCGGTGTTTCTTTACATATGTGCAAAGCCTTTGCCTTCAGCATTGTTGAGTCCATTAGAAATCCTTAGTAGCCTAGTAATTGTTTCACACCAACCGGTGGAGACTTTATCAATCTTTAAAAAAAAAAAATGTCTGAAAGTCTGCTGTCTTTTCTTTCCAGATAATGTACAACGGCCAGCCAATCACCAAAATGGCCTGTGGGGCGGAATTCAGTATGATAATGGACTGCAAAGGGAACCTCTATTCCTTCGGGTGCCCTGAATACGGTCAGCTGGGTACGCACGCACGTTTTTAAAAAGCTCTGTGATGTAACTGTACGTTTAAAACCAGCAGTCAGTGTGGGGCTGCACACACATGCTAGAAATGTGGGTAATTGATCGCAGATAATGGCCTTGATCCATTAACTGGATGTCCCATTTGTGGACCAGCATGTCGTAACTCACGGGGCTGTGGAGTCCGACAGGGACTTGCCTTAATGAAAGTCAGGGCGTGAGTCTGTCAAAGGGTTTTTTTCTCATTTGGGAATTCATTTTTATGTAAAATGATTTCAAGGTTTTTTTTCTTTACCAATTTTTAATCAAACCTATGTTCATTCACTTTCGTGTTTAAAGATTGGCCTTTATCGAAAGTGAGGAAATTATGCAAGAGTAAGGTGGTTTTGAACACCCTGGCCTGGCCACTGTTTCAGGCATACGGAAGAGCCAAAATCATTTGAAAGCAGGATTCCCTTCCGGATTTTCAGCCCTAAACAGAACGGGTGAAACTGACTTACATTTCACTGAGTGGAAAAGTCAGACTCAGAAGGAACCGGCAGTGAGTGGAGGGACCCCTTTTGGAAGAGGCCTGCTCTTCCAAGGTCTCCATTTTCCCTCCCCGGCGTCTCCCAGCCCCTGGCGGCGCGGCGCGGGCGCCCCCTGCTGGCCACGTGGCCGCTGGCGCGCGGGCTCCTCGGCGCCCGGCCGGGGCTGCCGGGGCTCCGCGGCATTCGGGCGCGGGGCTGGGAGGCGGTATAAATAGACTCAGGGAACAGCGCCTTTGTGAAACTAAATATACCTTAGTCAGAAGTGAGTGAGCAGGAACAGCCCCGTGCACACGCCTCTTGGTTGCCAGGGAGTTGCCAGAGCCTGCCGGAGAAACCGTCTCCGTGGCGTGGGCGCCGGTGCCGGCCGGCCGGCAAAGCGCCGGAAGTGAGCCCCCGGCCTGCCTCCGGAAACGCCGCGGGGCGCCGGAAGTGAGCCCCCGGCCTGCCTCCGGAAACGCCGCGGGGCGCCGGAAGTGAGCCCCCCGGCCTGCCTCCGGAAACGCCGCGGGGCGCCGGAAGTGAGCCCCCGGCCTGCCTCCGGAAACGCCGCGGGGCGCCGGAAGTGAGCCCCCGGCCTGCCTCCGGAAACGCCGCGGTGGCAGCCCGCTCTCCTGCCTCTTGAGGCGACCGGCGGGTAGGTGCTCCCTCCGGGACGTGTGGCGCCCTTGGCGACGGCGACGGCGACGGCGGCTGATGCTGAGTGAGCAACTCCCGGGCGCCCGTCCCCGCTGCGGCGGGATGCCTAGACGCCCGGGCTTGTCAGGCTCGCTGAAACGGGCTCTGGGGGACGGCCTCGTCTGTGTCTGTGGAGCCCGTTAGTCTTAACTCCGCAGCTTGTTGGAGAACCCGCCCTCGGTCCCGTTGTCTGAACCCAGGGTGGTCTCGGGGAATTAGAGCTTGAGCTGTGAGCTGTGCACGCGCCCCCGCGACAGTTTCTGGGTCAGCGCAGCACAGACAGCAGCGCGCCTGGTTCCGACAGCCACTCTAGTATGTTGGGTCGCTGGGGCGGGTTGGCCTTTCTGGCCCGTGGAGGGCCCTCGGAGGCCCCGACGTGGGCACGGAGCAGTTCAGCCTATGGGTATGAGAGCCTCCCGCGTGTCTGGCCGCAGCCCAGCCTTAGCCGCGCAGACGCAGGGGTTTTACAAAACTCCCTGTTAGGGATCGTGCCCTTGGGTGTTTCTTATTCTGATTTCTGTTCATTTTTTAAAGTAACTGCTTTCAACCCACAATATCAATTCCATACCCTGGATATGCCTCAGATAGGAGGATGCTACCTTGGCTGACCAAAGTCCCCGTGAGGCCCGGCTAGACTGGACAGGTGCCCTGCGCCCTGGTCCCTGCTGACTGACGGCTACCTCTGGTCACTGCAGGTCACAACTCGGACGGCAAGTTTATTGCCCGCGCGCAGCGGATAGAGTATGACTGCGAGCTAGTGCCCCGGCGGGTAGCCATCTTCATCGAGAAGACAAAAGACGGCCAGATCTTGCCTGTCCCGAATGTGGTGGTGCGGGACGTGGCCTGTGGCGCTAACCACACGGTAAGGCTTCAGTGTTTCTCACCTCAGTGGAGACCCTGGGCTTTGCAAAGCAGATAACAGCCCCTGGCCGCCTGGAGGGCTTCACACCGTCAGATGTCTGGGGGCATCATTTTCACCTGCCAGCTTCCGCATGGCGTTCACAGACGGGGCTGAGTGAGCAGACTTTGGGTTGGGGTCATACAGGAAGAGTTTTCTGTTTCTATCTTTTGTGTTATGTCTTTCCAGGTTGATGGTATCTCAGGGCGTTGAATGGATTCAGTCGCTGAGGGTGTTTCCTTAAAGGTCGATGTAGATCAAGGCGATGGGACTTCTGTATGCGTGTTTTTCCACCTCAGTTGCCTTCCTGTGGCTGTTCTGCCTGAGACTCGGGTCTCATCTCCCTTGTCCTGCTGAGAGTTCAGGGACGGGCTGTTCATGGGCAACTGGCGGTGTGACCTCAGGACTGGGCAACTTCGGTCCCTTCTGGTCCAATGGCTGCTTCTCTCATACAGTGTAGTCAGAAGAAATAGATCTTACTCACTCAGGCCTCTGACCTCAAATCATGTTTATAGGTTCTACATTTACACGATTCAAACACCAGACATCAAGGAGACTGGAGAGAGGAAGATGGGTTTTTTAATTGAAGTATAGTTGGCTTATCACGTTGTGCTGGTTTATGCTTCACAGCAGTGGGATTCGGTTATATGTGTCCTTGGGTCCTTTTCCATATTCTTTTCCGTTACGATTTGCTACAGGACAGTGACTGCTGTCCCCTGCGCTACAGTAGGGCCTTTTTTGTCGTCTCCTTGTTGTGTGTCTGCCAATCCCAGACTTGGAATTTATTCCCCTGCCCCCACCATCCCCACTTCCCCTTTGGTCACTGTGAGTTTGTTTTCTTGGTCTGTGAGTCTTTCTGTTTCATAAACAAGTTTGTTTTTGTTGTATTCTGGATAAGTGATGCCCTGTGGTCTTGCTCTTTCTGACTTCATTTCACTTCGAATGATCATCTCCAGGTCCCTCCATGTAGCTGCAGATGACATCATTATTTTGATGGCTGAGTAGTAGTTCATTGTGTATGTATCCCCCCCCTTTTTTTTTCAGAAGAGGAATTGGTGTTTTAATTAAAAAGATTTTTTTTTTAACTTACTTAAACTTACACTGGAGTGTAGAGGATTAACAGTGTTATGTTCATTTCAGGTGCATTCTCCCCTAAACTCCCATCCCTTCCAGGCTGCTACATAAACACCTGGTTCATCTTCCTTGTTTATCCATTCAACTTCCATGTCTTGCCTGTTGTAAAGAATGCTACAGTGAACACCGGGGTGGGTATAAAGACGGGTTTAAATTGTTGACTTGTCACCACGCGCACTGCGCCTGTGACCAAGTGGAGGTCAGCTGTGTGATGTGGACCTGCCTGAAGGAGAATGCGACGTGGGCAGGGCTATTCTTCCAGACTCTGTCTGCAGTTGAGTCAGGGCTGAAAGAGGAAGTGGAGTGCAGTGGCCTGCCCTAGAGACATCACTGTAATGGGGGAAAGGGGAAGACTGAAAACCTGAACAGCCATGTCTTAGGAATGGCGGAGGAGGCAGCAGGCATCCTGGCTGTGCTGCACCTGCTGGCAGGCCCCTCCCCCGTCCGCGGCAGGCAGAGGTCACCTCGGTGTGTCTGCCCTTTGCCCTCAGCTGTGGCCGCAGACTCGCAGAGCAGCAGCCCCCTGCGCGTCCCGTCCCAGCACAGTGCTCTCTCCCTCCTGCAGCTGGTCCTGGACTCCCAGAAGCGGGTCTTCTCCTGGGGCTTCGGTGGCTACGGCCGGCTGGGCCACGCCGAGCAGAAGGACGAGATGGTCCCCCGCCTGGTGAAGCTGTTCGACTTCCCGGGGCGCGGGGCGTCCCAGATCTACGCCGGCTACACCTGCTCCTTCGCTGTCAGTGAAGTAGGTCAGTGACCGTTCCTTGTCTGGGCCTTGGGAGGAAGGCGCCCAGAGTCCCAGTTTTCCTGCCTGGCTGCGTGCTCCACTGGGGAGGCCCGTGGCCTCTGCCATGGTGGAGACCAGGGACCTGATTTCATCAACTGCCCAGGCCCTGGCCAGAACTCTCTGTTGCCCCTCAGGCCTCGCGGGTCCCCTTCCTCTCCTCCTCTCCTTGGATGCTGCTGAGATGAGGAGGCATTCAGCCCCTGAGAGACGGTGACAGTGGGGGCGTGTTTCTCTTTCCCAGGTGGTCTGTTTTTCTGGGGGGCCACCAACACGTCCCGGGAGTCCACCATGTACCCGAAGGCCGTGCAGGACCTCTGTGGCTGGAGAATCCGGAGCCTAGCTTGTGGGTACGTGACCGTGTCTCCCGTAAGCGGGACGTCTGCCCCTGCCCTGGGCGTGGTGGACATACCTAGATGGTGCCCTGTCCCTAGAGGGCTCCACTCTTCCACTGGGGTGTCAGCCGCCCCGAATTCCAGAGTCTGGAGGGGAGGGACTCTGCTCAGAGCAGGGGGCGTTGGGAGGTCCTTGGACAGATGACTGCTGCTGCAGAAAGTCACTGAGGGTTTCACTCTTCAAAGATGGCGTGCTCTATCCGTGTTGCAGGTTCACAACCCTATTTAGTTGGGACATTTTAAGTTACCGTGATACAGTGGGAATGAGAAAGTGATTTTAAGTCAGTGGTGGTCTATTTATTTTGAGGGTACTTGTTGAGCTATGTAGCACTTCTCGGGGAGGAGTTTGGTGATGTCCGTTACCTGCCGGGTTTGGGGGAGGTGGCTCTGTAGTGCTTGGGTTGCTGTGGCTCTGATCTGAAGCCTGTGACCCCGCCCAGGTTCCTGTCCGGCAGGCTCCACCCCTTCGGAGGGAGCTCTTCGTCCTGGTTTGGTGTCTCTTCCTTTTCCCACCGTGTTTGTTCCTCTTAAAGGGACCGCCTGCCCCAAGGGCCCGAGAGCTGAGGGTGGGCACGGGCTGAGGAGATGGGGGCCCGTGTTTCCGGGCGCTGAGGGCCTCTCCTGTCTCGTCTGCTCTGCACAGTGGGCTCCAGGAGGCGCTCCTGGCCCCGTGCTGTGCTGTCGCAGATGGAGGCTTAGTGGGGCCAGCTTGGTTTTATGCTGGTAGGTTCGCGCCTTGCAGGGAGCCCACGAAAGCGCCTGGGGCTGCTGGGTGGTGGGGTGCGGGGCTGGACTGCTGGACGCCTGGCTGACAGCTGCTGCCCGTTTGCAGAAAGAGCAGCATCATCGTGGCTGCGGACGAGAGCACGATCAGCTGGGGCCCCTCACCGACCTTCGGGGAGCTGGTAAGCGGGTCCCTGCCGGGTGGGCAGAGCCGCGCTCGGGCTCCTGAGTCACGCAGAAAGGAGGAGTGCGCGCGTGCGCGCCTGTGTTCTTGGTGCATGCAGGCCTGCAGTGCCGCTTCAGCGTTCAAAGATGAGACGGTTTTTTGAAAGTCCTCTCTGGCCACATTGTTAGTGGAAACTGGGAAGTTCCAGGTCCTGTTTCCCCTCACGCTGTGTAAACGGTAATTGTGGGATGACGCGATAGGAGGGAGGGTGGTTGCTCTTCGCTCTCCCCAGGAGGGTTTCAAGCTACAGGATCAGCGTGCCCTCCTAAACCGTGGGGCCAGCAATGACCATGGATCTGGTCTTCCTGGTTTCCAGCCTCCGAGGTCATTTGGGGACATTGTTCCCTCATTTTTCCCAATAAGTTTGTTTGTGTTCCTGCTTGTAATCTCAGTTACTGGACTGATTAACCTTCCCCACACACTTGGCCTTCTCACCCAAAGCTTCTGGGTGTGGTGAGTTCTTAACTTTGAATGTCTTCATCAAGAACAGCTGGGCTGGGGCTCACCCTGATGTCCGCCTGTTCTCGTTGCAGTTTGGTCGTCAGCCTGGCTCTTGTGTTTCCTTCTGGGAACGAGGCCTGTTTCCTGTCCCCCTGTCATGGGTGTGGGGTGCTGGGGTGCTTCTCGACCCCTGTGCCGTCTCAAGGGCTGGTGGCCCTGAACATGCCTTTTCCTCGGGGCCGTGCAGTGGAACCTTGAAAGAGATGAGAACCAGGCTGTCTTTACGGGCCGTTCTGAGAGAAGAGGTCCCTAGCATCTGTCAGAAACAGACTCCGAGTGTTGATTTGGAGGCTTGGAGGGAACAAGGTGGACTTTGGGTCCCCCTCTCAGAGTTGAGGAGCCCGTGAGGCCCTTGGCTGGCAGCAGAGGAAGCTGGCCCCCCGTGGGGGCCCTTGTTTGAGCTGGGCTGGAAGGCCTTCACCCCGTAGCACATATTGTGCGCCCCCTGCACCCCTATCCCTAGGCTGGGCTGTGCCTCCGTCCCGTGTCCTGGAGTCCCTGCTGATTGTGGACGCAGGTGGGGACGGGGACAGCCAGCACATGTGGCCTAGGGCCCCTGAGGGCCGAGGCCGCCTTTCCCCTGTGTTCGCCGTGCTGCCATCTGCCTGGGGACTCTCCCCAGAAGGCAGCAGAAACCCTTCAGCTCACTTTTTTAGCACCTTGGTCCCAGGGTTAGGACAGGGCACCTGCTGGCGCCTGGGGGTGCCTGTTGCTGCCCAGGCCTGGCCTCGGGTCTGAGATGGCGGGGCTCAGCCACAGAGGCCCTGGGTCCGTGGGAGGCCCAGGCAGGCTGCCCTGGTGCCGGCTTTCTGGCTGGTGTTCGTGAGCATCCGTCTTCACCTCACCAGGGCTACGGGGACCACAAGCCAAAGTCTTCCACGGCAGCTCAGGAGGTGAAGACGCTCGACGGCATCTTTACGGAGCAAGTGAGTGGGGAGCCCTGGGGAGCAGGGAGAGAAGGTGGGCTGGGCCGTGCTCGTCTGCCTTTGCCCTCTGCACGTTGCCTGGTCTCGACTGCCGCCTCCCTGTGCCCCACTCTGGGGCTTTCTGGTAGGTGACCAGGCCGGCACAGGCGAGCCACACGCACCCTGAGGGCCGCCGGCCACGGCCCAGCCGCAGCCAGTTTGCTCCGGTGCGGGGCCTGCTCCTGTCTGCATCTCGCCTTCCCCTGAGGCTGTGGGGCAGGTGCTGGGGTGAGGCCCCTGCAACGGGCCCTTCGGGCACCAGCCCTTGTTGCTGAGGCGCGGGGTGCTTGTCCTTCCCACGAGGCAGGGCTGTGGTTCAGAGAGGCAGAGGGAGCCGCTGGCTCCTGCCGGCCATTGCTGTCCAGGCCTGCTGGGGCCCCAGATGGTCGGCGGTGGCCTCACCGACACTGGGGGTCCTCAGTCAGGGCCTTTTTGAGCTTTCCAGGGTGCTTCCGCTTTGACCTCTGTGCTGACCCCTGGCCAGCCTAGCTTCCCAGTGTCCCACGGTCAGCCTTGGGCTTGTCAACCCCAAACTCAGTGCCTGGCTGATGCGCCCTTGCCCACCCGGTGCCCGTGTCCCCTAGGTGGCCATGGGTTACTCACACTCCTTGGTGATTGCAAGAGACGAAAGTGAGGCGGAGAAGGAGAAGATCAGGAAACTGCCAGAGTACAACCCGCGGACCCTCTGACGCCCCGGAGCCCCCGCTCCACACCTCTCGCGGCAGCTGTCACGGCCTCTCGCACTGGGACGGGAAGTCAGCGAGGCGCTTCAGAAGCGAAAGTTGACCGAAGGTGCGCTTCTGTCAGACTCCCTGAGGCTCTGTTTTATAAGTGATTCAACGCCAACTACCTTTTCTCTATGCTTTCCAAAGTGGGTATTTTTTTTCCCCCTCCTTGATGTTTAATTAAAATATTTGCTCATAGTTGACTTACCATTCCTACGAAAGAGGCAGAAACTTTGAGCAATCTAGGCTTTTTTTTTAGGTTCCCCATCCCCCGCCCCGTACACTTCTCAAAAACACCCCTTTCCATTGTGGTGAGCATTGTGAGCCCGGCGGGTGCCGCCTGGGACAGGTCTCTATGTGCTCGAAAAACACATCACTCGTGGGAGCGGCAGTACCGTTCCCGCTGGTCCCCGCGTGCTCAGCAGCACCCGGCCCGCCGCCTTCTCGCTTTTCCTTCTGACTGGCCGCGTGCGCTCTGCCCCTCCCTCTGGCTGCCTGTAAGCCCTGTTGCCTTCTGGCTGTGACATTAATAGAACCTGCCGTTCCCCCCGGTGGGGGCTCGTGGATCTGTGTTTAGCCATTCACATCTACTTTAGCTGTCAAGTCCAAATGGAAACCAGGTGATCGCGGAACCAGTGGGGACTTGGGGGTGGACGGACGTGGTTCCAGATGCGGTTCGAAGGCTCCCGTGAGCTGGGGCCGCCTCGCCAGCACCTGCCGTCGGAGGCCGGCCAGCAGGACGGTGCGTCTGGAGTCCCTGCGCAGGAGGCTCGTCCTCTCTGTCCCGGCCTTCATCGCCTGCGTGTTTCTGTCTTTATCCCGAGCCCCTGGCTGGATCCTGCTGCAACAGCCCAGTCTGTTTCTGAGGCCTGGGTTCTTGTTCCACAAACCCAACTCTCTAGCCACGTTTGCTTGGCTGTGCTACCAAATAGTTGGGATGGTGGAAGAAGTCCCCTTCCCCGAGTCAGCGCAGAGGCTGCGACCGGCTCCCCGCAGGTGCCCTGCGCACCAGCATGTCCCTGGCGCTGCCTGAGTTACGAGGTGCCTTTCCCGGAACCCTCTTGCTCGGACCCGAGAGAGGCGGAGGCCCTGGCCAGGTCCGTGGTCTCTAGAGGGTCTGGACTGGTTTGGGTGCTTTAAAATAGCCGTTTGGGTCAGTGGTGCTTGTGGGGAGACGGGGGAGAGGTGCAGTGTGAGGCTGGGTGGAAGGGAAAGGTCAGTATTTCTCTTTTTTATTATTCTTGCTTCGCTTTTGTTACCGTTTTTGTCTCGATGTTAAAATGCCAAAAATGACTAGCCGTTGCTTTTCCTCTCCTCGCCCCTCCCGCCCCGCCGCTCCTGACGGCGGCTCCCTCCTCCACAGGGAAGTGGCAGCGCCTGTCCTGGCCAGCCCCGAGGCCTCGCGGCAGGAGGCCAGCCTGCATCTGTGCTAAGGTTTAGTCTGACTCCACGCTCGTCTCTGCTGTCTGTGTTTATAGTCCAGGGGAGAAGCTTCTGCTAAACTAACCTGATTTGTCCAAATCACCCTCTAACCACCATCTCTGACTCAAGCTTCCCCACGTAGAGCCCCTTGGTTTCCCCCAACAGAGCTCTTCCTGAAGCGGGCCTGGCGCCCACGCTCCTGGACCGGGTGCGGCTCCCTGGGGCTGTGCACCCACCCAGGTCCTGGCCCACGCCGGGGGCTGGAGCAGGAAAGGGATGTCCCCTCCACGTGAGGCTGCCCTGTTCTCTCCCAGTCACTGCTTGGAGCTCAGAATTGTAAAATGAACTTCTAACCGGGAAAACCCTTTAGAACAGGGAACTGGGAGACAGCTCGGCCCGGGGTGTGGCCGTGGCCCCAGACCCGTCTCCCAGCTCTGGAAGGAGGCTGGACGAGGAGCCTGGGCGTGAGGGGAGAGCCCAGGGGGAGGTGGTGGTTCGTTGAAGGTGCCTGGTTTAGTGCCCTAATTGTCCTTTTTTATATATATATTTCTTGGAGTAAACATTTTAAATAAACGGCGTCATTGTTTGCTCTGTTTCGGCTCCTGCATTTCTCTTTTAGTGGAACAAGAGGAAGGACACACAAGTGCTTCCCAGCGTGCCCCGCCGCAGCCCCGACTCCAGGCCCCCCAGAGCCCCGGGCTTCAGCGTGCAGGTTTTAGCCCTGTGTGGGTGGGGAGGTGGGTGAAGCCCCCTGCTGTCCCTGGAGGCATGCGACCCTCAGGGAGGCTTCAGAGCCCCATTGGCCCAACTCAGCTGGCTAAGATTGAGGCAGGGAAAGCGTCCTCGCCCCGCCCACCTCCCCTGCCTTTCATGGGGAGCCCTGCTGATCCCCATCTGGCAGTGTGGCGAGCTGTCCACCAGGGGGCACCTCGCGAACTCTGTTCCGCCTGAGTTGACAGCTTCTCCAGGCCACCTGCCTTGCAACACCTTCCCTGTGAGGCCTCTGGGATGCCAGCTGCTTTCTGTACTCAGATCAGCCCCTCCCATCGACCCCACCTCATTCCTAGTGTCTGGACTGCTTGGAGCTTCCCGGGGGCAGGGCAGGAGCAGCTGTGGTTAAACCTCAGCATCTGCATGGCCACAGGAGTCGGCCCCTCTCTCTTGGACACTGCAGGCTTCCTAGGGACAGAGGCGCAGCTTGCCCTTTAGAGGCTGTACCTGCCCACCCAGGAGACCGGAGCCTGTCCCTGCTGAAGCCCACTGTCCATAAGGCCCAGGGTCAGTTTCTTAGGACTGGCCCCCAGCAGCTCCCACCTGGCCAAAGGGAAGCCCTCTCCCTTCTCCCAGCCTAGAGTCTCCCGTGCAGTTCAAGCATCGAGATCCACCAGGGAAGATGACTGTGACCCGAGCCGAGTCACTTACTGCTCCAGGCAGCTCCGAGGCAGCCTGGCCCCCAGCCCTTCCCTGGGGTAGCCTGGCCCCGGGGTGTCCCAGCTGTTCCACTTCCCATCCTGAGCGGTTAGCCCCTGTCCCCACCTCCCCCCCGCCCCAAACAAGAGCACGGCCAAGATGCAGTCAGAACAGCCAGGACTTTAATGGGCCCTCAGTGACTTCTCTGCTGAAGGCCATTTTCCAAGCTCTCCCAAGGGGCTCAGGCTGCCAGCACTGCCACCCACTGAGCAACTGGGAGCTGGAGGCGCGTAGGGTTAGGAAGGGGGTCCCTGAGCAAGGCATGTACCAGACGCTGTCAACCAGACGCTGTCAGGTGGTGGCGGTGGGCCTTGCGTGCCGGGCAGGGCAGGGCAGGGGCGCTCAGGTGGTCTAGGGGACCATGCCCCACCACTTGAAGGCAAAGGGCACCCGGCGGATGCTGGCGCAGGAACAGAAGTCTCCGATCTCGGTCAGGTAGCAGTCGAAGTCGTCGATGAAGGTGCACTGGAAGCCCAGCGGCTCCAGCAGCTGGCAGACCCGCTCCTCCAGGCAGCAGGCGCCGCTGACCCGGGGCCCGAAAGGCTTGGGGATACCCAGGTTCAGGCCCATCACGACCATCTGCAGCTGTGGGGGCGGTTAGGTGGGTCAGGCCCGGACAGGGGTCAGAGTCGTCGCGGAAAAGCCCCCCAGTCTTCTAGGCTTCAGCTGTCGGGGGTGGTTAGGTGGGTCAGGCCTGGACAGGGGTCAGAGTCGTCGTGGAAAAGCCCCCCAGTCTTCTAGGCTTCAGGGAAGGCCACGGGGTTCATTCCGTGCAGGGAAAACCCAGCTGCAGCTGGGCTAGACCAGGTCCCCAAGCCCGTGCCCAGGCAGGCACCACTCACCCCTTTGAGCAAGCCTCCCCACTCCGCTGGACCCTCCAGTGACTCCCGCATTGCTCAGCAGCAAGACCAGAGCCCTGCCCAGCCGAGGCCCAGCTTGGCAACGTCCCCGGTTCCCCAGTACTGCGCCTCTCCCCGCGCCTGTCACCTCGCCTGCCTCTGCTGGAGCGCTCTGCACCCCCCGTTTCGCCGTTGGGGACCCCACACCTTCGCTCCGGCATCTCTCTTCCTCAAGCGCAGCTGCTCCCACCGTCACCCACACCTCCCTTCCCCCAGGGCCAGGGAAGTCTCCTACATTCCACACCCAGAAGGCCTCACTGGTTTTGTAAAAAGAACCATTTGCGGTTGAATGCAGGTCCTGCACCCCCAGGGCTGAGAGAGGCCTGCAAGTGTGTAAGAAATTGACAAGTGTCTCAGGTTTTTAGGCGCCTCCAAGAGGAGTCACAGTGGTAAGAGACAGGTCAGGTGTAGACCACGGTTGGAAAAGGCTTGGCCTAGCAGAGGTCTCATAATACCCACACTGCCAAATTCCCAATTCCTGTTCTAAATCAGAGGGTGCTGCAGATACATGGAGACTCCACGAGAGAGACTCTCTGTGGTCTTGTGCCCAGCAGATGGCTCAGCCCCTTCCACCCTGGTGTCGCCCAGCCGGGCCCCGCTCACCTGCTCCCTGCAGGGCTCTGCCCTAACAGGGGGGCCGCCCCTTCCTCTCAGGCACCCCTGTCTGCGGGGTCCCACCTCTAGTCTAGCCCCGAGGCCGGCCAGCCGCAGCCCTCACCAGGTCGGGGAAGTAGGGCCGGGCGTAGAGCCTCTTGGTCTGCTCACTGGGGGGCGCGTTGGCGATGTGCTCCAGGCAGAAGAGCTGCGGGATGGGGATGATGTCCTCCTCTTGCAGGCCCAACTCCCTCTTGAGGATGCTGCGGTTCAGGTGGATGCACTTCTGCGGGGGGCAGGGGGCCAGGGAGGGAGGGCGCTCAGGCGCAGCCCCGAGGAACTGGCCGCCTCGGCAGCGGCTGCGGGCAGGGGTCCGGCCCTCTGCAGCGGCGCTCAGCGCAGACGCCTGGTGTCTCAGGCCCGGATCTGCCAGCTCATCAGCACTGGGCCGGCCGGCTCCTGGTGCCAATTCCATGGTAGCGTGGGGGCCCCTTGGGCTTCGATCCTGGCTAGAGTGGGGGACCCGGGCGAGGGCACAATCGGTCCTCAGATCGTTGTCAGGCCCTTAGAGACAGAACCAGCAGTGGACCCCCGGGCACCTCCCTCCCCAGACCAGCTAATACCCAATGCCTGAGCCACCTCCCAGGTTTATGACAAAGGGCTCGCGACCCTACGCCCAGGGTGCGTGTCACTAGGACTCAGGGGAGCTGTTCGGACACCCACCTGGCTGCTGCCCACCCTGCAGTGCCCAGAAGCTCCCCCTGTTTCAAAGGTCAGGGTACAGTGCATGCCTTGGCTGGGAGCCCTAAGGACTCAGTGGGGCAAGCGGCGTTGTGCTAATGGGTGACCTTGGGCCCGTCATTGCCCTTCTCCAGGCCCTGGCTTCCCCATTAGAGGTTGTTTAATTTCTGGGACATCTGATTCTCATAGCTCGTGATTCACGTTTTCAAAGATTTGAGGTACTGGGCAATTTCACCCAGGAAGAGTCAAGAAGGCCCTGGGGTGCTCTCTAGAGCTCAGCGCTTCCTGGAGAAGCTGGGGGTGCTGAGAGAGCCCTGACTTTGGTCCAACACTAGCTGACTTTGGTCACCCTGGGGCTCAGGTCAGTTTCCCAGCTCACTGGCATCAGCTCTGTGCGCCTTGCCATCCGTGTGGACAAGGCAAGGTCACTTCATAGGGTCACTGTGAGGACTGGAGTCGGGCGTTGTGCGTGACGCTTGGTTGGTTATTACTGTGCAGTTAGGGACCCATTGCCGAGGTGGTCCTGGCCTTCCCCCGCCTTTTAGAGCAGGTCCCCCCATCCGTGGTCCGTACCTCGGCATAGTCATTCTGCTTCCTCATCTTTTCATCAGCCAGAAGTTGGTTGATGGTAACGGCCTCCCTCCCTGTAGGAAGGAGGAGAGGGCAGGCCGGCTGTGGGTCAGAGCTGGGCAGACTCCCGTCCTGGAGACAGCTCACTAGTTAAGCTGCCGTGCCAGCCAGGGACTATGGCGTGTGGCCCGACTCATCTCCAGGGGACCATTCTAGGTCAAATGTCACATCTGGAGACCCAGCAGGGTCCATCAAAGGCCAAGGAGGACTCCCGCCGCCACAACCGGCCCCTCCATCCCTGGCTGGAGTCGGGGAGCCTACCACAGGCTCTGAGGCAGGCAGTCTGGGCCAGGTTAGCAGCCCGCGCCTGCCTGGGCACCTCCCTGCCTTCCAATCTGGCTGCCTGCTACCTGTGGTCTCGACTGCGTTATTCAACTTTGTTCTTCAGTTGCCCAACTCTGCCATCAACTGAGATAACAGAGTTATTGGTGTGTGACAGGTGGTTCGTGCTCAAGGTCACCTTCGCAAGTCCTTGGACCGTGAGATCCTGAGCCCCACCCCAAAGGCTAGTCTGGAATTCTGCGTTTCTAGCAGACTCCCAGTTGGAGCGCTAAAGCTGCCGGTCCTCAGGCCACACTTGGAGGACTACAGCAGCACCCCGACCCCCCTTTCTAGGCTCCCAAAAGGGACAGGACAGAGCTGCCCTGGCAGCAGGCCCCACCGTCTGCCCACTGCGTCCTCCTGAAGGGCGACCAGAGGGCCGGAAGTCCCCGTGCCCAGAAACTTGTCCAGCCTCCCCAGAGAGGTCCAGAGGCTAGCGTTGGTAGCATCTGGTTTGCCCCTGGAGCACGGAGCTCCCCGCCGCATATATCCTAGCAGCCTCAGCCGTCCCAGGGTTTCTGGCTGATCTGCCCGTGCTAGTACCACCAGAATTACCCTGAAAGGGAACACAGCGTTCTAAGATGGCACGCTTTATGCTCCCATGCCTCCCGAGGACCCCTCCCATCGGGAGGGACAAAGCGGAGGTGGCTGTCTAGGAAGGACACGGGGGCCCGGGGCTGCCTTACCGTTAGAAATGAGCTGGTCCTTCCTAAGCCCTTCAAAGAGCATCGCGTCTCCATAGCCCTCCTTCTGTCTCTCCTTGAGCAGCTTGTAGCAGGAGCTGGGGCTGGCCAGGAGCAGCCGGAAGTCCTGGGGAACAGAGGAGGGGGGGTCGGGTGCCAGCTTCTCCTCCAGAAACTTCCAGGAGTCTTTGGAAGAGGGTGGGAGACATCCCCGCCTGCCCCCGACACAGACCTTTTTGCCCTCCACCTTGTACTGCATGGGGATGAAGCACATGAACTCGCAGGCATGGCCGGTCATCAGCCAGTCGGAGAAGAGTTCCACCGGGGCCTGGACTTGCTGGGCACGGAGGAAGTCCTGGAGGCTCTGACTCATGTTCCGGGAGTCCTTGCTAAAGGGAAGGTGGAAAGAATAGCCCGGGAGGCGGTGTGGCCCAGGTTGGCGGCCAACTACTCGCTGAGAGCCAGGCACCCTCCAGGTAACACGGTGCGCTAACCACTGGCCAGGCTGTACCGGGGGCAGGGGGTCGAGGTTAAGAATCTCTCACTACCGCACAGCACAGGGAGCGACATTCGACATCCTGTGATAAGCCGTAATAGGGAAGAATATGAACACAGGTCTGTATAACTGAGTCGCTTTGTGCAGCAGAAATTAAGACATTGTATATCAACTGTACTTCCAGAAAAATTGAAACTCTCTACTCTGGCTCAACTTGGGACTGAGCCAAGGGCTTCTAGAGGAAGCCTGAGCCCGGGGCGCAGCTATTTCCTGGCTCTGTAACAGGCGAGCGGCCACCGAGAACGCTAGCCTCAGCTTCCTTGGCAGTGCGTCCCGCTGGGTCAACAGGCCGACCAAGCGGCGCGTGCTTCATTTGAAACCCTGGAAATCGCCGCTCGGAATGAGCAGCTTGTCTGCTGTTTCCCCGCTAGTCTACGTGAGGGCTCAGAGGGCGTGACTTGACAGGTGAAGGCCCAGAGCAGATGACCCGTTGAGTTCGCCGGGAATCAGGAGGACCCAGGCGAACTCTGAGGGTCCCTCCCCTTGGTTTTAAGGCAGCCACCACCTGGCCTCCTGCCTCACCTGGGGTAAAAGCTGCTGCCGATGAGGACCCTGCCCAGAGGGTACTCTTTTCCTTGGGCCTTCACAGGGGGGGACACCATCAGTTTCCCAATGATGTCTATGCTGGCCACCGTGTGGTCCTGGGTGCGCAGAGTCAGGTAGCCAACCCCAGGGCTCTGGAAGGAGACCCGGCCAGGGCGGCCGTCAGGAGAGAGGGGCTTCAAGCCTCCGTCTTACCCGTTCCAGGCTCCCTGTAGAGTCCCCCACCCCCACCCCCCAGACGCCACCAGGGCCCTCTCCCCGGCACCCATCGCGTCCTGGCAGGCACCAGACCCGAGAAGGCGGACCAAGTTCAGATCAGTCAAATCGAGCCCCCACCAGTGAGTATTTCATGGGGAAATCGTCAGGCTTGGCAACCCGAGGGGTGTCCAGGACCAAGGAGACGGTCTTGTGAGGAGCCTGGGTATAGCAGAATGCCATTTCATCCTGGAGGAGACAGGGGGACAGGGGGAGAGTTTCTCTCGCTCCGTCAGCTACTCTCCCATGTTGTTTCCCAGCCACAGTGCCCCCTCTACACAGGCCCCCTCCGGGTACAGAGAGACGCCCCCGGGCTTCCTGCAAACTCCTGCACAACCCTCAAAACCCTGCGCAGGCATTCCCCTGCCTTGGGGCTTTCCCTGACCAGTCGCTCCTTTAAAACCTGATGAGTCACCCAAGACCCTTCCTCCTCTCATCTGCACCCTCGTCCATGAGCAGACCTTGCTGGTTTTATTTCCAAAATCTGTTCCCAGTGGACTCCTCTCTGGGACTATTCAGGGGAAGCCACCTGCTGTTGACGGCCTCTTGCCTGTGTGACCGCAAGACCCTCCAATCAGGGTCTCTTCTGTTCTTGCCCTCCCTAGGGTTGGCTCTATTTCTCAGCCAGAGGGTCTCTCCAAAACCTAAGTCAAGGACTTCCCTGGTGGCCAGTGGTTGAAAGACTGCACGCTTCCCCTGCAGGGGGCACGATCAGGGAACTGAGATCCCATGTGCTGTGCAGCACAGCCAAAAATAAGAATAATTTAAAAACCTTAAGTCAGAATATTCAACTCCCCTGATTCATACCTTTCAGTGTCACCTTGCTTGGGACCGGCCTCTTCCCTTCCTTAACTTAGCTTAATATTTCCCCAATAAATGAAATTCAGCTCTTACCTCTGACGACTGTTGGCTCTGGTCTGGCCACACCAGCTTTTCTGTTCCACACGGGGTGGATCTCAGCTGTATCTGTGCCCGAAGACCTACTTCCAGTCCAGTCCACCCCCACCCCAACCTTTGCACAGCCAGCTCCTTCCCCCTCGGCTTGAAGGTTGTCCTGACCGCCTACACCACCGAGGCTGATCTAGGGACTCATCTGACCGTCTCATTTTCCTGCTTTCACAGCGCTTAGAGTTCTGCTATGGTGAGGTCAGGGCAGAGGTCAGTATTCTTTCATCTCTGCTACACAGAGCGGGGCTCGGTTGTGAACAGAGAACCGGACCTCCAAAGGCTGGGCCTGACACTTCGTGCTCAGCCAGGGTTGAGCTGGACCCTGTAGCTGGAGGTGTCAGATCCTCGGAAACCTGGGGCTTCGGGCTGTGTGGTCTGTGGTCCTGAACGTGAACATTCTGGAAGGGGAGGAGGCTGGACCCTAAGCTCTACCCTTAGTGGCTAGGACTTGGGCAGGTCATTTCATTGGCCCCCGCTGGCGTCCCGAGAACAGGGCCGTCCCTGGTCAGTCTTAGCTCCGCTGGAGGGTTGAGTGACGCTGGTGAGGTCTGCCGTGTGTCACTCATGGGATCGCCCCCGCCCCTCGCCACGGGCTGTTACCTGGAGCCACCGGCCCAGGCGGTTGGGGTCCTCGTAGACGGATGCCACCTGGCTGTTGCTCCTCTCGCTCAGCTCCGTCACCGCGCTCACGAAGCCCTGGACCTGCAGCTCTCTGCCACGGGAGACGCGCTGGTCTGGGGAGGCCGCTGAGCTCTCCTACCTGCCGTGACCTCTCAGCCCCAGGGGAAGGGTGCCCCTGCCCTCGAGGGGAGCAGAGTGCTGTCCCCCCACTCACGGAGCCCCAGCTGGCACGCCCAGGCTGTGCCCGGCCCAGCCTCACTCAGCCCAGCTCACGGCGAAGTCAGATCAAGAGTCTAGCATCAGCATCTGCTCTGGGGCCCTAGGATCGGCTCGCCCCTGCTCTGCAGGCCCCTCCACCCGCTGCCCAGCGGTCTGCGAACCGCCTCAGTCTACCCAGGGGCGGTCTCTTCTCTCCCCACAGTGGCTGCATTTTTTCCTCGAGAAGCCGAGTGCCCCCTTGAGATGGCCGTGCGGCTGACATATTCACAGGGGTGTCGGGGGTGGGTCCTGAGCCCCGAGGCCTCGGTACCACCGTGCGTAGCCCCAGGCCGACAGGCCCACAGTGCGCACCTGTTCAGTGCTGGAGAGAACAATGGACCTGAATCGCTCTTCCACGCCAGTGTTCCAAAGGGACCTATTTCTCAGTTCTACACAGACAAGACTACAGGGAGCGAAGCAGCTTGCTAAGGTCTGGAGCGTCTGAGGTGCGTGCTAGGGAGGAGACGGAGCCCCAGTCCCGCACACCATCTGCGGCAGAGTGCCTCCCCCACGGGCGGGTCTTTAGATCAGAGTGTCAGCAGCGCCTCCTGTGAGTGAGCTTCTGTCTTCAGATACAGAAGGCACAGACAGACCTGGCACCTGGAAATCTGTTGTCAGGAGAATACCTCAAGCTCTTCCCTTCTCCCTTCTCATTCTGAAGCCTGGCTTTCCTCAGCAGACCGTACTCCCCTATCAGTCCCTTCCACGGCAGAGCTATTTCTATCCTACCCCTCCACCTGGTTTGGAGGAGGGACGGAGGTCCTTGCCGTAAGGTGCTCCATCCAGGCCACCGTGACCTCTTCCGAGCCTGGACTTGACAAGGTCTTCTCTCTGCCCTCCCATCCCAGTGGCTCCCAGATCAGCCGTCCAGATCCAGCACCTCCATCTTCCCCTCCCTTTGTCTGCTCCCTGGGTCCGCAGCTCGACCTCACTGGGATGCCCGCCTCTCAACCGCTTTTATTCCCGTCAGCCCACGTCTTTGCCTTTCTCCATATCCGACGTCGAGTCTGTGATGCCCCATATCAATCACATGCTTGTCCTTCTCCTTGGGCTTATCTGCCTGGAAAAACCCCCCGCCCTAGTTGGATTTAGTTCTGTTTATTCTTCTCTAGAACTCTTTTACTAAAAACAGTTGGGGAAACCCCCATTCTGGCAAGTCTCTAAGTTGGCAACTTCACCAGGTCCTTGGCACCAGACAGCCTCTCACCACCGGCACCTCCTCCAGCCAGTGCGTCCCGCTTTCCCTCCTAGAAAGTGGGCGGGCTGGCCACTTAAGGCCATGTGACTCGTCTGTTCTTTTCCCCTGTAAGTTTTCCCTTCTCTGCTGGATCTCACCTATTACCATTATTTTTTGCTTCCCTTAAAAAGAAAAAAAGACAGCTTTCCTGGGACTTCCCTGGTAGTCTGGTGGCTAAGACTCCGTGATCCCAATGCCGGGGCCCTGGGTTCAATCCCTGGTCAGGAACTAGATCCCACGTGCCATAACTAGAACCCGGCACAACCGAATTAAAAAAAAAACCCAGTGTTTGAGGGTCTGTTGCAGCCCCAGAGGCCACAACCTAAACACGCCCAGCCCTGTCCACCTCGCCCTGTCATCCTGCCTGCCCCTCTCCCCACCGTCTCCTGGTTGCTCAGGCCTCCTTGCTGGAACAGTCTCCGCCTTACCCTCTGTCCCTTTATTAATACCTGGCTTTATAGCCCTCCATCCTATGGGGAGCCATGCTGTCTGCCTCTTGGTAAGAGCAGACAGGGGCCGCTGTGGTCACTGATACAGCCCCCTTCATTAAGTAACAAGCCCTGGGTGACCGTCTCGGGGGAAGGAGTTCACCTTCCCGGTGACAGGTCCAGTCACCTTTACCTGCCCTGCCGGCAGACATAGCAGTCACAGAAAGGGCCCGGCCCAGGCAGCCTGGGTCTCTTACCTGCACAGGTACACCTCCAGAGGCATCTGGGTGGTGGGAGCAAAGATGCAGGGGGCCACCCGGAACAGCACTGTGTCTTTGTACAGCACAGTCTCTGGGACCAGCTGCGGAGCAAGACGAGGTCCCGCTCGTACCTCGCCGCGATGGGAGCCCTGGTTCCCGCCCACCCTCCCCACTTCCCCCAGGCCTCCAGCTGTTCAGCTCAGAGCAGCCCCCTGGGCCCTCACCCGAAGGTGACAACACCCCAGCCCCACCGTGCCCTCGTCTTCTGCCCGGCTGTGTGAGGTCTCCTTCCTCCACAGTCCCTACCCCGAGGGCTGCTTGGCTACTGGGGGGGGGGGGGTCATACCGGGTCTTGAGACTCTTCCACCAGGGAGGCCGAGAAGGAAATCAAGCCCGAGAAGCTGGCGGATGGAAACTCTAAGGCTTCAACATAGAAGGTTTCCTTCAAGGTACCCTTCCTGTCATCCCACTGGGGCGCCAAGGTGTAGGTGTGCTGGTCAGGCCCCAGAACCAACTCGAAGGCCGTGGAACCATCATCTGGAAGGAAAGGAGGGCAGAGCACTCCCGATGGCACATCTTTGGGTCGGAAGCCAGGCTGGGAGCCCCAGCAGAGGGGGCCAGGCTGGCTGTGCCCCTAGGTTCCTGGTGTTTGGGGCTCAATGGATACCTAGATGTTTGTTCATCAGTGAGGACCAGTTGCTCTTTAAAGACCTGCCGGGGGGTGAGACTCAAAAAAACACCTGCCTTCAGGAAGTGAAGGCGCATGGTGGTTCTACACTTTGACCCACTTGGGAGGAGTGTCATAAGTCTTCAAGGTGAGACTGTTCAGAGACAGGCTTGGGAGCCTCATCCAGTACAAGTCGGGCCACCAGCCTCTTGCTCTGGCTTGTAACAGCGATCACCGAGTGGGGCTGTGGCTCCCAGGTAGACGGGCTCCAGGCGGCTCAGAAGAGCCTCATCGCAGGCGCTAGGCATGCCGGCTGCAGGCTTGGCCTGGGTATGCGGCGGGCCAGCTGGCCACCCCAGCACTGGGGACACACCTGTACGGCCCCCTGCTCCTGTCTGCCTGCAGGGCCCCTCACTGGCCCGGCCCAGGCCGTGAGGGGGTGGGACTCCCCCACATCCCCGCAGGGCCCCTGCACAGGGGTCTCAGCGGGTGTGCTGCAGGGCTGGGGTGTGGCTGCCCGCGCCCTGGTCTCTCCCCTCTGCCGGGGCCTTCTCTCATATCTAGAAGCGTAACCGATTTCCCTATGGGCTTCCCTATATACCGGTAAGGGGGGGCTCGGACTCACTGGCAACCTCGCCCCTTTGGGGGCTTAACAGCCATCCGTGTCACACAGAATAGGCAGCCAGGGACTTCCCTGGTGTCCAGGTGGTTCAGCATCCACCTTGCGAGGCAGGGGACACCGGCCCGACCCTCGGTCAAGCGATTAAGACCCCACATGCCGTGAAGCAGCCAAGTCTCTATGCCACCACCCCTGAGCCCTTGCGCCCCAGCCAGGGAACCCAAGCACCGCAACGAGAGTGCCCGTGAGATTCAGCAAAGACCCGAGAAGGCCAAATTAAAACACAAAAAAGGCAGCAGCAGGACCAGCCCCAACAGCTACCTTCACTTGGAGGCCCCTCCTGCTCTTGTCCGCCCGGGCCTGGCCCTGCTCAGCCTGGCTTCCCCTGCGCCCTCCCCACCTCCATCCCAAGCCCCTGCTTGGTCCTTAGCTCTCTGTCCATCTGCCCTGGGCTTTAGGAGCAGGCAGCACGCTTATCCTTCCAGAGCTGGTGCCCTAGGGCACAGAGTAGGCGCTTCCTTGAACCGTGCGGCTTTCTCCTACCTTCCGTGGACCACTGGCCTGGAGGTGGGGCAGATGCCCTCTGATCTTCGATGGTACGTCTAGACCACCTCTTCGTTCCTCAGGAATCTCACCCCTCTGATGGGTACGCTCTCAGATAATGCCACCTGCCACCTTCCTCTCTGTACCTGACTACCACCCTCCAACCGCCAGGGCCATCGATGATGGCGGCTTTCATGATGGCGTCTTCGTTTCTAGAACCATGTGGGCTGGGGGCAGCAGGCAGAGGGCCTCAGGGACACACACCCAGCTGCAACAGACCCTGAGCTGCTGCCTTAGGTCCCCAGCAACCTCCTGCCGGGGACTCTGCCCGGGCCGAGGATGGCCACAACCTGCCCTGACACGCTCACACTCACTCACTTTGTGGCCGGTAGACTCTTGCCTTCTCCGACTCTTCCTTGGAGGTGTGGAGCACCACCCGGTAATTCTTTGTAATGCAGCTGGGCCCCTGAACTTTCAGCACCATCTGGGACAAACTCTTTACTTCTGAATAAGAGAGAAGGAAACAGTTTAGGGGCTTCTAGAGGCCAGAGCTCCAGGGGTGAAGGGGGCAGTAGGGCTGGGGGTCGGGGTCTTGTGTTAACACTGGAGCTCCAAAGACCCCTGACCTCCTGCCCTGGCCCAGGCCTGCGTCACTGTCTCTGCCGCTTGCCTCCCACATGGCCACAGGCAGCTTGCCATCCTGCGGGCCACCCCAGTGAGGCTGGCAGTTACCCTCTCAGTTGTAAGAGGCAGAGAGGTCCCCACAAACTCCTAGAACAGGGCCTGGCACAGCTGGTCAGCAAGGGTTTCCCTCCAGCTTTGGTGTGAACCAGGACACCCCATTCTACAGCTGAGACTTGGGATCCACGTCATGATCACAGGTCAGGACACTGTCCGGACACTCAGGGCCCTGCTCCCAGGCTACGAGCGGGTTTTCAGAAGTGTCTGGCCTCCACCTTGCAGGTTCTTGTCTAGCCTTCTCCAGCACCCATTATGACCTTTGTATGACCCCCGTTTTACAGGTGGGGAGACAAAACCAGGAAAGTTCACATACTCAAGTTCATGGCCAGGAAGTAACAGCAGTTTGTTATCTGACATTAGAGCCTGTGTTCTTGCCTCGGGGCCCCTTCCTGCCCAGTTCAGTCCGTTGACAAGAGGCTCGAGGGCCCAGAGCAGGGTGTCAGCTTGGAGTCTGGTTTACTGCGAGGTGGGGCAGAGCCCAGGGAGGGGAGGGGTGATGGGCCTCCATCAGCGGCCCGTTCTCACCTTCAGAGGAGAACACCTTGTTCTTGTCCACGGGCTGGCCCGCGACAGAAGGGCTGCAGTTCACAAGCAGGATGGCACCCCGGCCACCGGGGCCCCAGACCCAGGTTTTCTGTAAAGACGACAGGAACACTGGCTCAGGCCGAAGCCAGACGCGTCCTCAGCCTTACAGACGCTGCTCCACCTCGGGGCAGAGTCAAGCCTTCCTCCAGGGCGAACCCTTCAGAGTCCACTCAAGAGCCTCCAGAATGGGCCGGTAACAGCAGGTAAGAGGGCTGAGAGGAGGGAGGAGGTCTAGAGGTAGGTTGCCAGTTCCAGCCTCGGCTCAGGGTCATAGGAGGTAGGGTTTGAGGAGAGAAAGTGCAACTCCCTCAGTCGTGTCCAACCCTCTGCGACCCCCTGCACTGCAGCCCACCAGGCTCCTCTGTTCACGGGGTTCCCCAGGCTGGAGCGGGTCGCCATGTCCTCCTCCAGAGGATCTTCCCGGCCCAGGGAGCAAACCTGTGTTTCCTGTGGCTCCTGTAGTGGGGGTGGGTTCCTCACCAGCTGAGCCACAGGGGAAGCCCTGTGGGTTTGAGGAGACGTCCCCTCTGAGGGGAGAGCTGACCCTTTGGCCTACCTGGCTCCATGACCAGGCGAGGATGGCAGCCTAGTGACACCTAGTTACTGACATTTTAATTTTTTGAAAGTGTTAGAAATTGATGCCACCCGTTCTGATTTGAATTGATGCTTTTGAACTGTGGTGTTGGAGAAGACCCTTGAGAGTCCCTTGGACTGCAAGGAGATCCAACCAGTCCATCCTAAAGGAGATCAGTCGTGAGTGTTCATTGGAAGGACTGATGCTGAAGCTCTGATACTTTTGGCCACCTGATATGAAGAGTTGACTCTTGAAAAGACCGTGATGCTGGGAAAGATTGAGGGCAGGAGGAGAAGTGGACAACAGAGGATGAGATGGTTGGATGGCATCACCGAATCAATGGATACAAGTTTGAGTGAACTCCGAGAGCTGGTGATGGACAGGAGGCCTCATGTGCTGCCGTCCATGGGGTTGCAAAGAGTTGGACACGACTGAGCAACTGAACTGAATTTGACTTAAGAGACACTATAAGACCTCCCTAGTGGTGCAGTGGCTAAGTGTCTGTGCTCCCAAAGCAGGGGGCCTGGGTTCGATCCCTGGTTAGGGAACTAGATGTTGCAGCCAAGACCTGGCCCAGCCAAATATATATGTGTGTGTATATATATATGTTATAGAGACACTGGACACAGGACTTTCCGGCAGTCCAACAGTTCAGCTTTCACTGCAGGCATGTGGGTTCAATCCCTGACTGGGGAGCCAAGATCCCATATGCCGTCCCAGCCAAAGAAACCAAAGCATTAAAATAAAAACTGAGAAGTAATATTATAACAAACTAAATAAAGACTTTAAAAATGGTCATTAAAAGATAAATCTTAAAAAAAAAAAAAGAGCTACGAAGGCCAAAACGAGTCTGCGGTTGCTTCCAGCCTCACCTTAGCCTGTTTGTCAGTCGCCTCAAAGCGCCCGCTGCGGTAGACGTCCACATCCAGGGAGAGCTCTGCAACAGAGGAAGGGGTCTCAGCCATTGAGACCTGTGGGACGCAGCCTCTGGGCTGAAGGTAAGGACCCTCCGGATGGCCTAGGGCTGGTGTTAGGATCCTCCAGCCTTTGGGGCAGGCTGCTGGCTTAGAAGAAACTTCTTCAGAGGTAGACGGTGTCTCGTGAGCCAGCCTGGAGGGGGCCAGGCATCCGTGGGTCTCTCCTAACCTCCTGGGGGCCCACAGAACAGCTGCACTGTGGTCACAACGCCGTTTGTGCCTCTTGGCTGCTTCCCAGGTGATGCCTACTTGGACGGCCCACCTCCCTAGACTTCAGGAAAGCTCTTGGCGCTCTGAGTCACAGCCAGGGCTCAGTACGTGGGAATTCCAAGCCCCTTTAGGGCTGAGGATCTAGGCTTCTGCCCAAATATCACCATAGAGGCTCCTCCTGGGTCTTTATTTCCCGCCTCCTGCCCCCTGCTCTGACCCTACTGATTGCCTGTGACTTTACCCCAGTTCATAGCTCTTGGCATCTAGGATGCTATCTCTCAGCTGGAATGTCAGGGCCAAGGAACAGCCCTCCCCTGCTGCCATCCACTTAGCGAGGCCTGCTACCAACCAAGTACTGTTCTAGGTCCTCGGGGTAGGGCAGCACACGGGACGAGCCTGGCTGCTTTGGCCTCAGGGACGCGTGCGTGTCCCCGTGCACACACAGCAGTGGCAAGCGGTGAAGAAACAAAACGCACGTTATGTTCGAGGGAGAAATGCTGCGGGGAACAGGGGCCAGCGGGCTGTCTCAGTTTCAGATCAGAGAGGCTTCCTGAGTGTGAACAGAGGCCTGCAGGAGACAGGAAGTGACCCGTGTTAGTGTCTGCGGTAAAAGCTGTTAGGATGAGAAGCACACAGGGGCAAGCTCCAAGATCAGAGGCCAGAGTACCCAGAACAGGATGAGCAGAGTAAGAGAAAGAGGCTGCGGGTCAGAGGGAGCCTGGAGCCAGGCTGGGCGGGCCCGTGGGCAGTGATGATGCCAGCTTTAACCCGAGCATGGGCAAGCAGGAGCAGGCTCTGATTCGATGAAACGTTACCTGACAGCCTTCTAAAGAGGGGGCCTCTCTAGGGGCCGAACTGACCTGCAGAAGATCAAGGATGGAGCAGGGAACCCCGTTGAGGGCCTTGCTGAGGGCTGATCAGTGACCCAGGCAGAGGTGACCAGGCTTAGGCCAGGCTCAGAGCTTCAGAAGCGGCAGGTGGCTGGACCTGAGATAGACTTAAGGTAACCCGACAAGATTCACAGTCAACATGGGGCGAGAAGTCAGGGCGAACCCAAGGGCTTGGCCCTGACCAGCTGGAAGGATAGAGCTGCCATCGAGCCGGGTTCCAGGACTATTAGGAAAGAGACGTCTGGGGCAGGGGGAGTCAGCCCAGTGTTATTCGGTGTGAGACTTTGCTCAGACCCTCAAGGAGCTATGTTGGCCGGTAGGCCTCCGAGTTTATGGGAGACACTGGGCTAGAGGGTTGAGTCATCCGTGGGCTGTCTGAGCCTGCAGCACTCTGCCAGGCGGGTTGGGGGCATGAGTGTAGCCAGCGAAGGATCCAGAGCCGGAACCTGAGAAGGAAAGGGCAGCCGTGGAGGAGGAATCTGGGCACAGGGTCTCTGTGGCGTTCCAGGTGAAATGGCTCAAGAAAGGACCACCAGGGCCACGGACACTGCAGAAAGGTCCAGGGGGAGGAGAGTGGACCACTGAGGCGAGGGCAGTAGAGGCTGTCTGGTACCCTCGGCGGTGGGCATCTGGTCTGAGCAGGTTCACGGGAAGGTGAGGAAGAACTAAGGATGCAGAGAGGCGGGGGCGGAGTTTGAAGACACCATGGAATTAGGTCTAAAGGCAGATATTATAGCTAGTTCCTCAAGAGAACAGGCGCCACAGCTTGTTTCTATTAAGGGAATAGTTTGTTCCGGAACAATCTAAAAAAGGGCAGGGACTTCCCTGGCCGTCCAGTGATAAAGAACTCTTCTGCCAACACAGGGGATACGGTTCAATCCTCGGTCCCAGCGGGTCCGCGTGCCGCGGGACCTCTGAGCTCCTTGGGCCACAACTACCGAGCCTGAGCTCTGGAGCTGGTGCTTGGCGACAGCAGACGCGCCACCGTGAGATGCCTGAGCCCTGCCCCTGCTCCCGCAGCCAGAGAAAGCGGGCACAACCACGAAGATCCGGGGCAGCCCGAAATGCACACGAGACTTTGTTAGAGAGCGCAGCGGAGGGCAGGAGGGGAGGTGGCTTGCTCCACCAGTAAGAGCTGCTGATGGAATACTCGTGAATGAGGGAGAGTTTGTCATCGTTAAGCTCAACTTGGGACCAGACATCACCGACTAAAAGAGAGGCCGTCGTAGGGCCCCGACACGGGTGGGTGTGGACGTGAACACGAGGGGTCCCGACGGCGAGAGCGAGCGAGGCTGGCAGAGCAGCGGCTGAGCTTTGAGGGAAGCGGGCACCGAATGAGTCCACAGGGGCCTCTCATTACAGGGAGAGGCCCTGCCACTCCCCCTGGGCCCGGGGGACACTCACCAACGCCCGTGAGGTGGAGCACAGCCGTGGCCACGGGGGTGTCCTCCTTGGGCTGGTGGTAGAAGACCAGGACCTGTGGAGACCACCCGGGACCCCCGGGGCGTTAGCGGATGGGCCGGGGACAGGGCCCCGTACCCGGCTCTGGCCGTTTGCCTTCGGTCTCACGCCACAGCTTCTGAGCTTCCAGTGACTCCCGGGAGTGAGCACAGGGTCACTGGGCTGTTATAGCCCCCAGGTGTGACACGCCACGACCCTCCACCAAGCCCTTCCACACCGAGGCCTCACCACTGCCCGTCCAGGCGGGCTCTAACCACAGGGCAGAGAAGTCAGGACTGAACTATTGGCCAGTAGAAGGGGTGGAACAGGACTTAGGATCTGGGCTGTGCAGCTCTAGAGGTCAAGCTTTAAGTTGCCCTCCATGTCCTGCCTGCTACACCACCCCTCCTGGGACCCCACAAGATGGGCCATGAGGATGTGGGGCCTCCAATGGGCCAAGCTGCCCAGAAAGAGGCCGCCGGGGGCGGGGGGTGCCTGTCCTGGGTCTCACAGCGACCTCTGCTTGCAGAGGAGTCTTTGTACTTTTGAGAAAGCCCTGCCCTTCAGCCTCTGGCCTTGACCACAGGCCTTCATCACGAACCACAGAACTAGCCGTTAGCTGGGGCCCGAGGTAAGCGTCCGAGTCCTGGTGCTGCTGGAGGCGGAGCCCTGGGCAGAGACGCTTCTCAGGTGCTCTGGGCTCAGCTGGGCCACATCACAGCCTCAGTCCTTATCTGAGATGCTTGATAAGTGTCCTACCCGTCTCTTGGGCTTCCCTGTGGCTCAGCTGGTAAAGGATCCGCCTGCAATGCGGGTCACCTGGGTTCAGTTCCTGGGTTGGGAAGATGCCCTGGAGAAGGGTAAGGCTACGCACTCCAGGATTCTGGCCTGGAGAATTCCATAGACGGTATAGTCCATGGGGCCGCAAAGAGTTGGACACAGCTGAGCGACTTTCACTTCACCTGCCTGTTGGTGAGTCACCTGCCCTGGGCACGGGTGTAGGGGGTGTGTGTACTCCCCCTCAGTCATCCCAGCTTAGCCCCTGCTGACTCTCCTCTGGAACGTTCTGGCAAAAGTCCCCCGGTCCTAAACATGCCTCCCTCAGCTGTGCTGCCTCAGCCTCACACTGGGGTCACCTGGAGCTATGAGGCTCAGAGGATGGTTTGGTTGGCTGGGGCCGAGGCCTGGGCATCAGGTGATTTTAATTACTCAGCCGCCACTAACCGCTCAGATTCAGCTGAGCCCATTGCACGAGCTGAGAGTCCATCTCTCTGCCACGGGTCCCATCAGGGCGGCATCCTGCCCAGAGGATAGGGCATGGGCTTGGGCTTGGATCCTGGGTCTGTCCTGTTAGGGTGTGGCTCCGTTTCCTCACACATGAGCAGACGGAACGCCGACCTTGGGAAACGTGATTCGATACCTGGTACTCAGCATCAGACCCGTGGTAGCTCTTAAGTTTCATCAAGAGGCTCCATATCTGAGAGACCAGCCTTAGCCAAAAAGCCCATCTGAGTCCTACTGCTGAAACTTTTTAGGCCAGACCTTAAAAAAGCTAATTTGGAAGCTAGTGTGGTGGTCAGAAGCGTGAATGGGGGAGACAGACACACCTGAGCTTGAATCCCTGCTCAGCCAGTTATTGGCCTGGGCAGGGTGCTTCTCTGACTCTGTGCCTCAGTTTCTTTGTCTGTAAAATGGGGTCACAGTTTGGCTGCAAGCACTGAATGAGATCAGACAAAGCGTTTGGCTCTGAATTTTCAGACTCTGCGCTCAGGAGGCCCCAGCTGCCAGGAGGGAGCCCCCAGGGCTTGCGTCAGCGCCTCCCGGGAGAGCTGCCCTCACCTCCCCCCCCCCAGGCCTACCTTGCCCTCGTCCTCCGCGAAGTTGGGGGACGTCATTGACACCAGCACGTCCGTGGGGCACGACAGGGGCCAGCGGGGCGCGGCCGGCCCCTCCCTGCTCTCCACCGGGTCTGCGCCGCAGACGCGGACCACGACGCCCAGAGACGCGTCCACGGAGAAGGACTCACACGCCGGCGGGGCGCACCTGGGGGCCGGGGAGCAGACAGAGCTTGGCGCACAGGAGCCCCAACTTCTTGGCCCGGAGCGCAGCTGGAGGGGGTGCCCCCAGCCTCTCTGCTGCTGAGGCCCCCCAACTCACGGTCAAGGCACTTTTGGGTCCTAACACATCAGCCTTCCCCTCACCACATCCTGCTCCCAGGACCTCCGTGCCCTCCCACGACAAGCTGCAGCCCAGACCCCCGCCTCCCGCGGATGCTCTGGAAGTTGCTAACCTACATCTTATTCTTGAACGCCCACCTTCCTAGGAGGGGAGGGCCCCTTGTCTGAGCCACGAGGGATCCCTACGGGGGAAAAGCAAGGCCTGGCAGGTCTGTGCCGGGGCCGGGGGAAGGCAGGGGCCTTGAGAGTCACCTCCCACCGCAGCTCCAGCTCACAGGAGCCTGCTTCATCAGTCTGCACGGCCGCCTCGGGGGTCATCCTCACCCCTTTCATGGGGAAGGGGACCGAGAGAGGGCAAGGCACGTGCTTCCAAGGGCCCACAACCTAGGAGCAGCAGAAGCAGGACCGGGAGGCCCTTAAAGACCCGACCTCGGTTCCTTGAGATGGGGCAGGACAGCGGGGTAGGTACAGAGCGAGCAGTTAGCCCCCGACTCCCGCGTAAGCCAGGGGTGCCCCAGGCAAGGAGCCTCGCCAGCCTCCCTGCCCGGACCTCTCCCAGCTCCTCACCCACTGATGTCTAAGAAGAGCTCCACGCCCAGCACACACACAGCATGGGTTGGGCTGTCCAGGGACAGAGGGACGATGTTCCGGAAGGCCATGGCACGGCCCTCTGGGCTGACCACCCCACCCGGCAAGACAACCTCTGACAGCCCCGAGGCTGCGCCCACCGCCCGCCCCTCTTATGGGTTCAGGGGCCTCCAGCCCGCCCCCTTGTTAAGGAGGCTGCAGCAGCTGCCGGAGTGTAACTGATTTCCTCCGCAGAGGTTTGCTGGGAGGAGAGGCGCTGCTGAGGTGCAGCTGGGGTCAGAGCCGGGGCAGCACCAATTCATTAAGCAGCTAGTGCCTGCAGCTCTGCAGGGGCTGGGGCTGGCTGCCTGGAGCTCTGGCCTCCAGCTGGAAAGCTGGTGCCTGGGATTGGTCAACCTGGCCTTGGCGCTGAAGGCTTAACTAAGCTGGGAGCTGTCAGGAGCAAGGATCTGTAGCGGGGTGCGTGGGGCGCTGGTCAGGAGAGGGCACGGGGCAGCCCCTCTAGACTTTGGGGCCTCGGTCGTAAGGTGTGGGTTTCCTGGAAAGTGGTAAGTGATGGACCAGTGGTTCCCAGGGCTCTGAAGCTGACTAGGAGATGGCGCCTGTGAAAGCCTCGAACCCCTGGGGATGGTCCAGGCAGCTGCGTGCCCTCCCCAGGGGATTAGGGGGCTCCTTGAGCACAGCTGTGTCATCAGCGCCCAGCAGGGGGCGGGCAGGGATTGGTGGAAAGAGCGGACGAAGGGCCCCCGCTGAGCAAGGTCGCCAGCAGCTCCGTATCTCCGCCGAGTTCACTGAGCCAAGAAATGGGGACACCTGCTCTAGCCCACGAGGCTCGCCAGCGAAGTTTAAGACTTTAAGTGTGGGTTAATCCAGCACTTTGGCCACCTCATGCGAAGAGCTGACTCATTGGAAAAGACCCCGATGCTGGGAGGGATTGGGGGCAGGAGGAGAAGGGGACGACAGAGGATGAGATGGCTGGATGGCATCACGGACTCGATGGACGTGAGTCTGAGTGAACTCCGGGACTTGGTGATGGACAGGGCGGCCAGGCGTGCTCCGATTCACGGGGTCGCAAAGAGTCAGACACAGCTGAGCGAATGAACTGAACTGAACTGAACTGAACTGATGGTTCTTCTTGAATACATATGACAGGCACATGCGTCCAAGTTCAAAAGGCGGCTTGCAACACAGTTTCCCTCCTTCTGTCTCTCCCGTTAGTTCCCTAATGTGGAGGCAGCCAATGGCATCGGGTTCTTCTAAATCTTTCCAAACAAACGTTACAGGTCCCCAAGCCAACGGGAACCTATGTCCTCCCTCCTCTTCATTTCTCTGCTGCTCAGGGCTCCATACCTTGCTGCTTACTTCGCAGTGTAGCTCGGAGGCTCTTCGTATCATGTAGGTATGAGGCGTGTAAGAAGCACCCCGGCCCCTTTTATGGCTGTGTAGCCTTCCGGGCGAGTCTGCCTCACCATGCGCAGGCATTTGTCCCGACCTTTCGCCCTGACATGATGTTGTGATGATTAAGCTGTGTATAACAGCCGGGGGGGACATAAACTGGGTACCGTGTGAAGGTCACTCAGTGAGCCGGGCTTGGTGAATTTGAGATTGAAAGAAACACAGCCCTTTGTTGGAGGTTTTAGCTTTGCAGTGTAACTGTCGGGAGTGGCTTTGTTCTGGGGGCTCTTGCAGGCAGGGGGTGGCCAGGAAAACTCTAAAATTTTAGCCCCTCAGGTAGGAGGCACCAGCCATGTGTAAGCTCACACTCCAAATGGCTCACTCACACCCAGCCATCTGCTCACACACGTCAGCCAGAGGCTGGCTGGTGGGTGGGGTGGTCTGACTCGGGAGGGCTGGAGAGGGCGGGGCTCAGGGCTCTGGAGCAGAACAGCTCAGGAGCTCAGTCCCCCCCACCCAGGGGCAGCCCTGCCTTGTGCGGGGGGCCCTCGGCCGGGTGCAGAGACACCTCGGGCGCGAGAGGGGCTTGGCTGTGTCTAGCGCAGGTCCTGCATCCCCTCTAGGGGATGTTTGCTCACCACTGACTCCCCAGCACCCACAAAACAGCCCTGGACACAGTAGGTGCTCCATGCACTCTTGTGGCCCCGAATCACTAAATGACCCCCAACCCCCTCCCCCTGCCGGACCAAAATAACCCAGTGGGCTTCCCCAGGTCTCCCAATGAAGTGAGGTGTTTGTGACCTTAAAACAGCTCTGCGTGGGTCTCCACACTTCCTCGCATGCTCACCCCATGCAGGAAGTCCTGCCTCAGCCCCGCAGTGACACTTCTGCCTCACTCTGGGGTGGTCAAGTCCCAGCGTCCCTGGTGGACTCCATGGTATTTGGGGCGAGGGCACTAATTCCCCAGCTGCTGCAGGCGATGGCTTCGGGCTGCTCACAGCAAGTCCCCCTCCTAAAATCATCTACTGCCAGTTCCAGAGGTCATCATCACCCAGCCTTGGAGGGCAGCTACACCCACCGTGGGGAGACAACGGGCAGGCTGCTTGTCTCAATTCAAGACAACTCTGAGGACTCAGCCCCAGAGCGTCCCGGGGGGTTTCCCAACCCTCAGTGGCCGCTGGATCCCAGCTCATCACCTCCTGCTGCCCCCACCCCCACGCCCTCCCAGGTGTGGTTCCTAAGAGCACCCCCACAGCCCACCAAAAACCTCCTGCGAGGAAGCCTTCATTTCAGAGTCTGTTTCCAGGAACCAGACATAAAACAGTCACCAAACAATCTCAGTTGAGAAGTTTGAAAGTTGCTGTGCAGCGCTCAGTTGTGACTGTCCAGTCAGAGCTGTGGTTTTCCCAGTAATCATTTGATGTGAGAGTTGGACCATAAAGAAGGCTGCTGCTGCTGCTGCTAAGTCACATCAGTCATGTCTGACTCTGTGCGACCCCATAGACGGCAGCCCACCAGGCTTCCCCGTCCCTGAGATTCTCCAGGCAAGCACACTGGAGTGGGTTGCCACTTCCTTCTCCAATGCGTGAAAGTGAAAAGTGAAAAGTGAAAGTGAAGTCGCTCAGTCGTGTCCGACTCTTGGCGACCCCATGGACTGTAGCCTTCCAGGCTCCTCCGTCCATGGGATTTCCCAGGCAAGAGTACTGGAGTGGGCTGCCATTGCCTTCTCCGAAAGAAGGCTGAGCTCTGAAGAACTGATGTTTTCCAACTGTGGTGCTGGAGAAGACTCTTGAGAGCCCCTTGGACTGCAAGGAGATCAAACTAGTTAATCCTAAAGGAAATCAACCTTGACTATTTGTTGGAAGGACTGATGCTGAAGCTGAAGCTCCGATACTTTGGCCACCTGATGCAAAGAGCAGACTTATTGGAAAACATGCTGATGCTGGAAAGACTGAGGGCGGGAGGAGAAGGGGACGACAGAGGGTCAACAGAGGATGCTGGGAAAGACTGACGGCGGATCAACAGAGGATGAGGTGGTCGGATGGCATCACTAACTCGAGGGACGTGAGTCCGAGCAAGCTCTGGGAGAGGGTGAAGGACAGGGAAGTCAGGTGTGGTGCAGTCCATGGGGTCGCAGAGAGTCGGACACAACTGAGCGACTGAACAACAACCCACTCCGGTATTCTTGCCCTCTTGCCTGGAGAATCCCATGGACAGAGGAGCCTGGTGGGCTGGAGTCCACGGGGACGCAGAGAGTCAGCCCCAACTGAGCGGCTAACAGAAGGGCTGCCCTGGCTTCCCAGTGGCTCACTGGAAAAGAATCCACCTGCCAGTTCAGGAGACCCGGGTTCCATTCCTGGGTCGGGAAGATCCCCTGGGGAAGGAAATGGCAACCCACTCCAGTATTCTTGCCTGGGAAATCCCACGGGCAGAGGAGCCCGGCGGGCTACAGTCCATGGGCTGCAAGGCATTCAGACATGACGTAGTGACTATACAACAGCACCAGGGGCTACTCTGACCATCAGCTCCTGTCTCCAGCCTTCTGCAGCCTCAGGGATCTGGCGATACGTCCAGCTTTCGTTTGCTGAGCTCAGTCGCTGCTCCAAGCCGCCCTACCGGTCAGGTCTGGGGACAGCCTCACAGCAGCCTCCTGTTGTGCCCGGCCCCTTCTGTCCCAGCAAATCCCGAGGAGGGCTGGGGGGGTGGTGCGGATAGCTGATTGTGTTCAGAGAAGCCCATGGTGAGCTGGTGTGTGAATCCCTTCCTCCTCGGTCCGGTGAGGGCAGACGCTCCCAGTGACCATCCTCCCCACCATCACGGTCTCCGCGCCCCCGCCTGCAAACGGTATCTCTGGATGTTTTCTAAGCCTCCCAGGCTCTACGCAGCTGAAATCTGGCCTCGATTTTCAAGACCTCAAGTCACTGAGTTTTATTTTCTAGAGAGGAATCGAAGTCCAAAAGTCACGGTCATGAAAGAAAGCACTTAAGAAGGACGCGGTGGGGAGGCATCACCTCATTCCACAAAGCCTGTGGCCCCTACTCCGCGCCGCGTGTCTCCAGCAGGAAACGAGGGACAGGGGCCGCTGTTCGGGGCCTTCACGCTGCCGGAGTGGGACCGACAAGCGGGAGGGTGCGCGAGGCCGCAGGCGCTGCGCGGGGGACAGGCGGCTCTCCCGTCGCGCGTGCCTTCTGTGCGTGTTGCTTCTTCTCTGGGCACAGCGTGAATGGGAACCCGACTCTGAGGCTGCACCTTTGCCCTGAAACCTGGTAAACGACACTGCGTGGTCTACGGAGAAGCCTGAGGCTGGAGGCACTGGACCCCTGCTGCTCTTTCTGCCTGCCGTCTCTGATCGGTCTACACTCACAGGTTTATTTTTTATCATGAATTAGGAATGCATGTTGCTGTTTAGTGGCCCAGTCGTGTCCGACTCTTTGCGACCCCATGGACTGTAGCCCCCCAGGCCCCTCTGTCACTGCGATTTCCCTGCAAGCAGCTGCAGGACGGTGACGCGACGTGCTGTGTTCCTGACTGTCCAGCAGGACTGCGGAGCCAGGGGCGAAAGCGCCGGCACCCACCCCAAGAAGGGGAGAAGCGCGAGAAGACGAAGCGAACCCCCCCCCAGAAGATTGGAAGAGCTGTTTTGAGCTACTTCTTGCAAAATCCCTCCTCTCCTGGGAAGCCCAAAACTGGCAAGAGAAGCAAACAGCAAGCCTTCATTAAGCCGTCTCCCGAGGAAGCGCAGCTGTGGTCAGAAGCATTTGAGGAGCTGCTACCCGGTAAATATGGTCTTGCTGCATTCAGGGCTTTTGAAAAATCTGAACTCTACGAAGAAAATACTGAATTCTGGCTGGCCTGTGAACACTTCAAAAAAAACCAAGTCACCCCAAAAGCAGTCCTCAAAAGCAAAGAAAATATATACTGACTTCATAGAAAAAGAAGCTCCAAAAGAGATCAACATAGCCTTTGAAACAAAAACTCTGACTGCCCAAAACATACAGGAGGCTCCCTGCGGCTGCTTCACAAGTGCCCAGAAAAGGGTGTACAGCTTGATGGGGAACAACTCTAATCCCCGTTTCTAGGAGTCAGAATTCCACCAGGACTTGTGTAAAAAGCCACAGATCACCAAGGAACCCCAAGCTACCTGAGATGAAAATGGGAGCCCAGGAACAGTGGCCATTTCATTTTTTTCCTAAGGGGAAAGGCTGTCACCTGCAGAAAAGACTGTGCTTGAATTTAGCCGGGGTGTCCAGGAAACGCCGCTCAGAACTATTGATTCAGAGCAGGACAGTGAATCAGGAAGCCGGTCGCCCTATAGGAGAAGCTGGTCCCGGGACAGCTGTAACTGATGGGCCCCAGAGAGAGAGAGTGGTCTAAACGCGCTGTGTCTCACACTGGCGAAGCTGGAGCTTGAGACTGGGAGGTGACAATGCAGGACTACTGGTCCAGAAGCGTTTACAGTCAGCAGGCCCGGGGCTACGTGGCCTTGGCCGGCTGGCTGGACATCTCCCCTGAATCAGTCCTTGTTGCCACACAGTGGTTTAGATGTAGTTTCTTTAGTTCTAGGTAACAAAGGCAGAGGAACCAGAGATCAAATTGCCAACATCCGCTGGGTCATGGAAAAGGCAACAGAGTTCCAGAAAAACACCTATTTCTGCTTTATTGACTATGCCAAAGCCTTTGACTGTGTGGATCACAAGAAACTGTGGAAAATTCTGAAAGAGACGGGAATACCAGACCACCTGACCTGCCTCTTGAGAAACCTGTGTGCAGGTCAGGAAGCAATAGTACCTCTAGGAGAGAGGAGGTATCAGCTGATGGGCCAGTTGAGTAAGAATTGACCGTCCTTAGAACTGAGAAGTCATAGCTGCTGGGAAGATGCTGCTTCCATCTCTAATGCTTTGGTGGGTCACAGGAGGTCAGACCATCACCATGGGATCAACCTTCTAATATAGTCTTGTAAAAATCAAGCTTACTGTTGAAAATGCAAGAACATTGCTTTAAAGCCCTTCACGAGTATAGAACAGCTAAACAAGAGAAGCAAATTGCCGTAACAGAGACAAAGCACGGAAACTATCCCCTAGCTAAGCCGGAGTCTCGGCCAGGAGCTCCCGAGGGCGGGCCCGGCTCAGGGCTCCATGCACCACCACTTGAAGGCGAAGGGCTGCCGGCGCACGTTGGTGCCGCAGTGCACGTCCCCTTGCCGGACGTGGTAGGCGTAGAAGTCGTCGAGGAAGGTGCAGTGGAGGCCCAGCGGCTCCAGCAGGGACCGCACCTCCTCCTCCAGGCAGCAGCGGCCGTTGATGACGGGCCCGAAGGGCTTGGGGATGCCCAGGTGCCTGCCCAGCACCAGCATGTTCACCTGCAAAGGGGGCGGCCAGGTCAGGGGCAGCAGCGTGCGCCTTGCGGCCCCACCTGAGTGTCCCCTATGACAGCCCCACTTCACAGGCCAGCAAACGGAGGCCCAGAAAGGTGATGAGAGCTACTGAAGGCCAGGGAGTGAGGCTAGGTCCTGTACCCAAGCCTTCGGACTCTGGGTCCGTGTTCTCAGCCCTTTCCCTCCCTCCTCGCTGCCGCTCTCCGGCAAACTCGAGTCCTCAAGGCCCGGCCCAGTGCCGCTGCCTCTGTGAAGCAGCCTGTGGCTCTCCAGATTTGGGCAACTAGCCATCCTCTGGGTTCCCACAGCTCCCAGCACAGCGCCTGGCACAGAGGAGGCACTTAACACAGATCTGTTGATGTTACGATCCGGTGAATAAGTGACTGCACACTTTATAGCACTTTCCATACATAATACGTTATGTAAACGACTGTTTCCTCCACCGTCGTTTACATAAGGCATTACACTGGGAGGTGGCCTATGGGTTCGAATCCCAGGACTTTTACATAGCTGTGCGGCCTCGGGCAAGTCACTTGGCCTCTCTGCGCCCCATCAGCAGAAAGAGCCAAGCACGCTTCCGGGTGTGACAGTCGCGTGAGAACAGGCGTGCGGCCTGGGCAGGGTGCAGTGAGCTCGGAGTCAGTCTCCAGGCGTGCGGCCTGGGCAGGGTGCAGTGAGCTCGGAGTCAGTCTCCAGGCGTGCGGCCTGGGCAGGGTGCAGTGAGCTCGGAGTCAGTCTCCAGGCGTGCGGCCTGGGCAGGGTGCAGTGAGCTTGGAGTCAGTCTCCAGGCGTGCGGCCTGGGCAGGGTGCAGTGAGCTCGGAGTCAGTCTCCAGGGCTCAAGAGTCGCTGCAGGGACACCTCGGCTCTCAGACTCGGCCCGTGCCGGCTGCCTGGCACTCTCGACCTCTCCACCTGCTCCACACCCAGGCCCTCGCCCCCAAGCTCCAGTCACAGCTCCCTGTGAGGCCTCACAGGGAGGAGGAACCGAGTCAGCCCTGAGATTCCTTGTCTGAGACGCTGCACCGCCAGCTTCAGGCATCAGCTTTCTTTCCCCTGGGGCTAAGCTGCAGAAAGAAATGACGTGCTTGGGGCCAAGGACCCTTATTCAGGAGAGGGGATTACGAGGATGGTGCTCCCTCCTGCCTCGTTTGAGCCAAGGAATCCTTTCTTTCTAAACAAAATTTTCTGCAATATCTCAAAGCATAAAACAGAGACGAATCTAAAGCATGTGAGGGAGGCCCTGTCTTGGAACCCCAGAGTCCTGGAGAACCCAGTCTGCAAACCACCCGCCTGGATCTTACTTGGCCCGACACAAGGAAGCCCACAGCGGGCAGCGGAGCCAGACCCCAAGCTCTGAACCCCAGCTCTCGCCAGAGACCTGACTCCCTGTGCATCAGCGGGGTGACAACAGTCTTTCACCCCCAGGCGGTTGCCTCTTAAAGGCGCTGTAAGCTGGAGAGGGCCACACAAACCCCAAGGGGTGAGGAGACAGCCAAGCCTGCTGGATCCACAGCCCAGGCCTCTTGGACTTAAGACTGCGGGCAAAGCTGGGTGGGCTTGGAGGTCCGCATCCTCACCATGTTTGGGAAAAAGGCTTCGGCCTTGGGGGTCCCTCGCGAGTCTTTGATGAGCTTGAAGAGCTGCGGGATGTCCACGATGTCCCGCTCGGCCAGGCCCAGCTCCCTCTTCAGCACCGCCCGGTTCCAGTCGATGCATTTCTGGGGGGCGGGAGGAGGGGCAGCGGTGGGCGGGGCGGGGACTCGGGGGCGGGGGGAGGGGCAGCGGTGGGCGGGGCGGGGACTCGGGGGCGGGGCGGGGCTCGGGGGTGGGGCGCAGGCGGGCCGGTTTAGGGGAGGGCCTGAGGCAGGGCCAGGAAGGCGCCTCCTGGCCCCTCTGCTGCTCGCCTCTGCCCCTCCCCGGCTGTCCCTGCCTGCCCCGCCACGCCAGTGCTTGGCCTCTTGCACGCCTCCATGCCTGTTTCGGGGTCCGCCCTGTCTTTCTCTGACTTTGCCAACTCTTTTCTCGCACACACAGACAGACACACAGACACACACACACACACACACACACAGATCCCGGACTGATCACCCGGAAGGCTCCGTCCTGGTCTTCTAACCTCGGGGTGGAGAGCTGGGCGAGGGGTGGGGGCGAGTGTCAGGTTGCTGGGGGTGTGACATGCCCTGAACGGCCAGGCTAGTACCTCCACGTATGAATTGTGTTCTCTCAGTGTCTTGTCTGACAGAATGTCCTTTATTTTCTGCTGTTTTTTTTCTGTCATGGAGAAAAAGAAGCAGGTGAATTCAGAGATCCACTTTGCTCTTCCCAGAAGGTCCAGTAGGGACTCAGTTTTCCCATCTACAAAATGGGGGCAGCGATGATTCAGAACACACAGGTGTGTTATGAGTACCTGGGAGGTAAATGACTTTAATAAAATAATTTACACTGGGTAAGTTCTTATTAAGAGCGTTACTTTCAGTCTCGTGAATTCTCTCATCTCCAAAGGGCTCCTGTTTCCTGAGGGGCAGAGGCCTGACCGTTGCCTGATGCTCCATGACATAGACAGACGCTAGGTGAAAGCTCTCAGTCATAGCGACATCAACCTCTGACTCCAGCCTGAGTCTGCAGACATCACTGGAAACCATATTTCATTCTGTGCTCCATCCGGATTAAGCTTTCTTTCAGGTCCTCAGACACAGCTTGCTTTCTCCTGCCTCTGAGCCTTGGCTATTCCTTCTGCCTGGATTATCTGGACTATCTTTAGTCCCATCCCACTGCCCCGTTTATCTGGCCAACTCCTGCTCAGCTCTCATACTCAGGCCTGACCTTTCTGCCTCCTCCAGGAAGCCTTCCTGGGACTCCTCCAAGACACCCCTCAAAGCCCCTGTGTTGTTGCTTCCTGAACTCACTCGCCCCGGACTGTGAGTCCCGAGGGCAGGGACCTCCTCCTCCCTGTTCACGCGGCACCCCTAGCGCCCCGCACAGTGCCTGGTGCCCGGCAGCGGGGCAGAAGATGCCAGAGGCCTGAGTGATTCCATCTGGGGACGGGAGACCACGTATAGGCAGAGGAAGCTTCCCAGGGGAAAGGCCAGGCGCAGCCAACTTACTCTTGACCCCTTGGAACAGCAGGGCCTCCCCGTGGCCCTCCTTCAGCTGCTCCTGGAGCAGTCTGTAGCAGGCCCTGGGGCTGGCCAGGAGAAGCCGGAAGCCCTGGGGGCAGAAAGCCCGCAGTCAGAGGTTAGTTTGGATCCTGGGGCTCCCGGGAGGAAGGCTCTGCCAAGGGTGTGGGGAGCGGGGGCTTGTACCTAAGCTGGCTGCTTCTTCCATGCCCCCTTCTGGGTGAGGGAGAAAGATTTGGGAAGCTAAGGTCAGTGTCCCCACCCTCCCCGGCGGAGGCAGAGCTGAGCCTGGGGACCCGGGAAGGAGGCCTGCGGCTTCCTTCAGGCAGCCCCCCAGGACCTCACCTTCTTTTGTGCCGGAACGAAGCTGAGGAACTCGTCCACGTGGCCCACACACAGCCAGTCAGAGTAGAGTCTCACCGGGGCCTGCACCTGCTGGGCCTGCAGGAAGTCCTGCAGGGTCCGGTGCATCTCCTGGCTCTCCTTGCTGCCGGCAGAGGGGGCCACGGGGAGACAGGCATGCGTTCAGGCTGTGGTGCTGGAGAAGGCTCTTGAGAGTCCCTGGGACAGCAAGGCCGACCCAGTCAATCCTAGGGGAAGTCAGCCCTGAATATTCACTGGAAGGACTGACTCTGAAGCTGAAGCTCCAGTACTTTGGCCATCTGATGCCAAGAGCCAACTCACTGGACATGAGTTTGAGCAAGCTCCGGGAGATGGTGAAGGACAGGGAAGTCACGTGTGCTGCGGTTCATGGGGTCACAAAGGGTTGGACGTGACTGAGCAACTGAACAGCTACAGCAGCAGTGGGGACATGGGCGTCCCTGCTGGCTCAGCTGCTAAAGGGCCTGCCTGCAGTTCAGGAGACTGGGTTCCATCCCTGGGTCGGGAAGATCCCCTGGAGAAGGAAATGGCAATCCACCCCAGTATTCTTGCCTGGAGAATCCCATGGACAGAGAAGCCTGGTGGGTTACAGTCCATGGACTCACAAAGAGTTGGACGCTTGTGACCGAGTGACTAACGCTTCCACTTTCACGGGGAGACGGGGGTGGGGGAGTCCACGAGGGCAGGAGTCACCAAGGGCGTCTCTGAGGGCCTGGGACTTGGTGAAGCGGCCAGGACTCTCCAGGGAGGGGTTCAGAGCCCGGGATGCCTTCTGTTATCATCGTATCTCCTACCATCTGAGAAGTTTAGAACCTGTCACCCCAGGTTTCAGAGTCAGTGAAGGATGCAGGGCCAGTCCTTAGCCTCTGCAAGCGCTGCCTGTTGACTCAGCCTGGATGCTGGTGTCGTGAGCAGCGTCGCCGTGGGTGTGGAGCTGGTCCCACCGAGTCAGTGCCCCCTTGTCAGCTGTGCGCCCTCGAGCACGCCCCGTCACCGCCCCGGCCTCCACGCTCTCCCTGCCCCGACCTCCAGGCGCCTTCAGGACCCAGCCCTCACTCCCTCTTGCTCAGTTTCTGTTCTAGCCCCTCTGGCCTTGAACCCACCGAGTCCATTCCTGCCTCAGGGCCTTTGCCCGTGATCTTTTCCAAAAGCGCTTATTTATTTGGCCGCACCGGGTCTTAGCTGTGGCTTGTGGGCGCTTTAGTTGCAGCCCGCAGACTCTTAGCTGCTGCATATGGGATCTAGTTCCCTGAGCAGGAATCGAACCCGAGCCCCCCTGCGCTGGGAGCTCGGAGCCTCAGTCACTGGACCAGCAGGGGAGTCCCTGCCCAGGAACCCTGCTCCAGAGCCCCGCGCGGCAGCGCCCTGCTCGTCATCGGGCCTCGGGCCCCGCCCCAGAGAAGCCCTCCTGGGTCTGCCTACGCGGCTTCCCTCGCCTCTTCTGCTGCACTTCTGTGCTTTCTTCACTGCTGGAAATTCTTACTTGTTAGCTTTTCTGTGGCGCGTCGTCCCCACTAGGACAGCGGCAGGGCTTGCCCGTCCTGCTCAGGGCCACACTCCCTGCCAGCTCCTGGCTCAGGGCCCGCGCAAAGCAGGTGCTCAGCAAACATTCAGCGGCCCGAGGCGTGCAGGTGGCCGAGCTTGGAACTGGGCTCCCCACTGGGTGTTCTTTGCTGTCTGCTTTGATTCCCCACAATCCCTCAAGTTTGTTGAGCCCTCTTTTTCTTCTTCTGCACTGAGAAGCATGCAGGGTCTTCGTTTCCCAGCCAGGGATCCACCCCAAGCCCCTCGTGTTGGAAGCGTGGAGTCTTAACCCACGGGACCCCAGGGATGTCCCCGCTGAGCCCTCCTGGCCAGGAGCCAGCAGGGAAGCCCTCTGCTGCACCCCACTCCCCTGCGCCCCTGAGTCCGCCCCGCTCCCTGCCTCCTCTCCTCACCTGGGGTAACCACTGTCCCCAATGAGGATCCTGCCCAGCGGGTACGCCTTCCCCCCGACTGTCACTGGGGGGCTCACTTCCAGGTTCCCAAAGGAGTCGAGGTCAGTCACACTGCCCGTCTGGGGCCCGCGAGTCACGTAGCCAAAATCTCGACCCTGGGGAGGGAGGAGCAGGGGCCAAGAGTTAGAGAACCCAGGGTCTTGGGGACGAGAGCGTGGGGTCCAGGTTTAAAGATGAGCTTGCTCACAGAAGAAACCCTTCGGCCACTGGTTCAGAGCAGGTCCCGTTACCGTCTGAGGGATTCTGAAGGAAGGCTGAGTCAGCGCGGGCAAGAGAGGGGTTTATGAGTCTCTGCGGGGCGCATTCTAAGCCTTGCGTGTGTGCCTGCTCAGGCGCTCAGCCGTGTCCCACTCGTGACTCCATGGATTTATAGCCTGTCAGGCTCCTCTGTCCACGGGCTTTCCCAAGGAAGAACACTGCAGTGGGTCCCCATTTCCTGCATCAGGGGCTCTTCCTGACCCAGGGATCGAGCCCACTTCTCCTGCGCTGGCAGGTGGGTCCTTCGCCCCTGAGCGCTGGGGAAGCCCACTCCATAAGCTTTAACTCGGGTGTGAGAATGAGTCTGCAAGGCTCCATCTCTGTCCTCAGAGCAGAAACTACGTCAGGCAGGCTGCGGCTCGAGCTGTCTCTACAGCAGACGCTCCTGGTCCACAGGGGCGCGTCCCGGCCTGGGGCTGCAGTGGGCCTCCCCACGAGGCTGCGGCCCCTCGTCCTCGAGAGAAGACCGCGGGGGCGGCGCCTCCCACCCCGCGCTGGCTTCTGGCTGCCGGCTGCCGCTGTAAGCCGCCGGCTCTGAGCTCAGAGGTCTGAGTCGGCCTCACGGGACCGGAATCAAGGGGCGGCAGGCTGGCTCCTTCTGGAGGCTCTGGGAGAGAACCCGTTTCCCTTCCTTTTCCAGCGTCTAGTGGTCAGCTGGCTGGCGGCTCTTCTTCCGTATTCAGTGCCCATCACTCCAGTCTCTGTTGCTGACATCAGAAGTCTTTTCCCATCCCGGCCCCGCTTCCTCCCTTTCATGAGGAGCCTTGTGAGGGCATAGCGTCCTCCCAGATCACCCAGGAGAATCCCCATCGCAAGGTCCCTGACTTAATCTCATTTGCAAAGCCCCTGTTGCCATGTAAGACGGCGTCTGCTTCTGGGCTTAGGGCCCATCTGAGAGGCCGTCCTCAGCCCGCCTGCTGCACCTCTAACCCGTGCTTCTGTGCTGTGCTCAGTCGCTCAGTCCTGTCTGACTCTTTGTGACCCCGTGGACTGTAGCCCACCAGGCTCCGCTGCCCATGGGGATTCTCCAGGCAAGAGTACTGGAGTGGGTAACCTATCCCTTCTCGACTGACCCAGGAATCGAATCGGGGTCTCCTCCGTTGCAGGCAGATTCTTTACCAGCTGAGCCACCAGGGAAGCTCACCTCCAACTCTACTGCCCACAAATTGATGGTTTGTACCCTGGGCCTTCATGGGGGCCACAGACGCCCTGAAACTTGATGCCAAATACTGGGCTTGGGGCATGTTTTGTGGGAAGATGAGTAGCCTCAAGCGGGTCTGTGACTCCACAGGTCTAAAACCCATTCTTTCCAAATCCTCCCTTTCTCTCTAAAACCCTTGCCAACCTGACCTCCTCCCCTGCTGGGCCATCAAAACTGCTCCCTTGAGCTCCTCTGGTGGTCTGCTGGTTAAGAGTCCACCTTGCAGTCCAAGAGACCAGGGTTCAATCCCTGGTCCGGGAAGGTCCCACTTGCCACGGGACAACGAAGCCCATGCCCCCAGCTACAGAGCCTGTGCCCGAGACCCGGGAGCTGCGATTACTGAAGCCCAAGCGCCAGAGCCTGTGCCTTGAGACCAGAGGAGTCACTGCCGTGAGGAGCCCCCCCACAGCTGGAGGAAGGCTGTGCGCAGCGGGGAGCCCCCACAGCAAGCACCGGCCGGCCAAGAGTCAGCGTGGGACAGATGCCCCTCGGGGTCCCTGCGGCCACAGTCAGCTCAGCGCGCAAGGCCTGGGCTCCCTTGTCCCTGAGCGGCGCCTGGGTCGGCTGGTCGCCCCCAGCCTTCCCACGCTCTCTGCACCTGGTGTTTGGGACATCGTGGTCTCCCTCCCTTTGCTCCCTCCGAGTCTCCTGCGCGCTGGGGGTGGGGGTGGGGCACAGACCGGGTCCTCCTTTCACTCCCTCCCCTGGTGGTCTCGCCTGGCCTCGAGAAATACCGTCCACATGCTGGCCGTGGCCAGGCTCACAGCGTGGCCTGCATGTTCCTGCCAAACGCCGTGAGCGCGCCCCCGGCCTGCCTGACGCCCCGCTTGGAGGCTGACCAAACATCTCACACTTGCCCCAGTCAGAACTGCTGACCCTGCTCCCCACTCCCTCATCCCCTGCCTGTCCCGAGGCCCTCCCCTCCCAGGGGGTGGTGCCTGCCCCACAAGGGTCAAGGCCTGGAGCCCCCCCTTGTCAATCCCGCACAGTGTCAGAAGTCCTGTTCGTTCTGCCCTCAAAGTGTATCCCAAGGGACTTCCCTGGTGGCCCAGGGGCTGAGACTCCTCACTCCCAGCTCAGGGACTCTGGGTTGAATCCCTGGTCAGGGACCTAGACCCCACACGCTGCAACTTAAGCTCCTGCAGGCTGAAACTAAGGCCTGGTGCAGGCGGATCAGCAAGTAACTATTAAAAATAAAATCACATCCCAAAGCCGACTGCTTCTCCACTCCCTTGCCCCATCATCTGTCACCAGGTTCAGTGGTGACCTCGTCCCCGATCCCCCCACCCCACCCTTCCTCGCTGTGATCCATTCTCAACATGCAACCAGAGACTGCCTTCAACAGCACCAATCAGATCAAACTCGTCCTCTGCTGAAGACTCTGCAATGAAGCAATAATTCCCCAGAGCCTCAGATTCTGAAGAAATGGCCTCACAGTGGCCAGGAAGCCCCAGGACCCGTCTCCCCCAGCGACACCCATTCCCGCCACGTGCCTGCCTCCCCACCTCTCTGCCTCTTGCTCACTGGGTCCCCCCTTCCGGCCTCCTCACCACTCCCTGGGCCTGCCAGGCACATCCCGCCTCAGGACTTCCGCACTGACTTTCCCGCTGCCCAGAACCCTCTTCACCCTGACATCCGTAGAGGCAACTCCTTGACCTCTGTGGGGTTTTTGCTCCGGTGTCAGCTTCTCGATGAGGTCTCCCCTGACCATTTCATTTAAAGTTGCCATCTAATCCCCCCAGCACTCTGGCTGCTGGCAGCCCCGTGATTCCGCTTTCCTTTTCTGTAGTACTTGACTGCACCTCCCAACATATAATGTAACTTATTTATTCATTAGGCTTACTGTTCTGGCCTTCCCTGGGGGTCCAGTGGTTAAGAACCCGCCTGCCAGTGTGGGGCACACAGGTTCGACCCCTGGTCTGGGAGCTAGATCCCACGTGCCACAGAGCGACCGAGTGCGTGTGCCCCAGCAGCTGAGCCCACACACCGAGCGCCCACTGCAACCAGAGAGAGCCCGTGCAGCCGAGAATAAATAAACTAAAAACACTCATCGTTGCTGTCCTACTGCCCAGAGCCCTCTTCTCCCAGACATCCGCGGAGTCAGCTCCCTTGCCTCTGGAGTGTTTGCTCCACTGTGAGCTTCTCAACGAGGCCTCCCCTGACTATTTCATTTGTCTATCTCTGAGCTAGAATGACAACCCCATAAGAGTAGGGGCCTCGGCATCGCTCAGCAATAGATCCCTACTGATCCCTACACGGCTGGACACGGACTACGTGCTCAAAGAACGTGTGATGAAGGGGTGATGAATTCACCCGGGTCGCTGCCCTGGCGCCATGAGACGAAAGGTACAAAGGCTACAGGCGTGGGTTCCTGCAGTCCAGGGGTTTCCACTGTCTGCAGAAGAGGGTCCCCCAGAGTGGGGTGTGCAGGAGATGCCCGGACGGGGGGTACTTGCCATCGATCCCAGCACAGACTTAGAAGGTGTCCAGGTTCTCCTCCAGTCTTTCTGGTCAGTCAAAGAAAAAGGTCTCAGAGTGGTGGGACAAATCCACCCTTAACACCCACTCACCTCCTGTCTTAACAAGGAGAGCAAAACCTCGATTCTGAGCTTTTGTGGACCTTTGTGTGAAGATGGATTTAATAGCACTCTTTGTTTTCATTCAGTTTAACTTCAAGGGTAAACGCTTCTATTTTTGGCAAGCGCCCTCGGTGCTCCATTTACTGGTTTAAAGTTTACTGACGTCGCCTTGTGGAAGGAACAGCCCCCGCGTGTCAGGCTGCGCGCCAAGTGCCTGGTGAGCAGTGATGGCACCATGGCTCAGCCCCTGCCTGCGTGGCGCTTCCAGCTTATCTGGGAGGCAGAGGGTGGGAAGCAAGCAGGCTGGTGATGTATAAGAGACTCCAGGAGGAACAGGCAGGTGGAGAACACCAGGGCCGTGGGTGGGTCCTTCTGCCTCAGGCTGGCCTCCCTGAGGGCACAGAGGCTGAGACCTGGAGGTGGAGATGCAGCCAGACCCTGAACTGGGGCAAGCGCCGCAGGCAGCGGAAACAGCAGGTGCAAAGGCCCCAGGGTGAGCACAGCTGGGCGCATGTGAAGACCAGGGAGGAGGCCAGTGGGGCTGCAGCCCCGTGAGGGGCAGGGAAGTGGCCCAGGGCTGGAGAAGCAGATGGCGCCGTAGCCTGGTGAGGAGCTTGATTCTTATCCCAATTCTTCTTATAAAATTTATTTTATCTATTTATTTGGCTGCATCGGGTCTTAACTCCCTGGCCAGGCGAGGGGGAATCTTAGTTCCCCAACAAGACTTTGAACCTGCATTGCAAGGAGGGTTCTTAGTCACTGGCCACCGGGGAAGTCCCTGAGAAAGCAAGCGTGAAGGCGTTAGTCGCTCAGTCCCGTCTGACTCTGCGACCACCCCATGGACTGCAGCCCGCCAGACTCCTCTGTCTGTGGAAGTCTCCAGGCGAGAGCCCTGGACTGGGCAGCCATGCCCAGGGACCGAACCTGCATCTCCCGCATGGCAGACGGGCTCTTCACCGTCTGACCCACCAGGAAAGCCCAGGGGAGTCCCTGTTCCACGATCCCCAATTCCTTTCCTGAGTGATTTGAATCAAGATACCCCAACCTGGTGGCTCAGATGGTTAAGAACCCACCTGCAATGCAGGAGACCTGGGTTTGATCCCTGGGTTGGGAAGATCCCCTGGAGGAGGGCATGGCAACCCACTCCAGTATTCGTGCCTGGAGACTTCCTTGGACAGAGGAGTCTGGCGGGCCACAGTCCATGGGGTCACAAAGAGCTGGACACGACTGCGTGACTAAGCACAGTGACCAACACCCCTGACTGCCATGCGGGCTAAGGGACCACCACAGCCTCCCTCCATCTGAGGCTGTCTATAGGAAGGCCAGTTTTCATTCAAATCCCAGAGAAAGGCAATGCCAAAGCATATTCAAGCTACCACACAATTGCACTCATCTCACACACTAGCAAAGTAATGCTCAAAATTCTCCAAGCCAGGCTTCAGCAGAAAGTGAACCGTGAAATTCTAGATATTCAAGCTGGATTTAGAAAAGGCAGAGGAACCAGAGATCAATTTGCCAACATCCACTGGATCATAGAAAAAGCAAGAGAGTTCCAGAAAAACATCTGCTTCTGTTTTATTGACTATGCTAAAGCCTTTGACTGTGTGGATCACAATAAACTGTGGAAAATTCTGAAAGAGATGGGAATACCAGACCACCTTACGTGCCTTCTGAGAAATCCGTATGCAGGTGAAGAAGCAACAGTTAGAACTGGACATGGAACAACAGACTGGTTCCAAATAGGAAAAGGAGTACGTCAAGGCTGTATATTGTCACCCTGCTTATTTAACTTCTATGCAGAGTACATCATGAGAAACGCTGGACTGGAAGAAACACAAGCTGGAATCAAGATTGCCGGGAGAAATATCAATCACCTCAGATATGCAGATGACACCACCCTTATGGCAGAAAGTGAAGAGGAACTAAAAAGCCTCTTGATGAAAGTGAAAGACGAGAGTGAAAGAGTTGGCTTAAAGCTCAACATTCAGAAAACGAAGATCATGGCATCTGATCCCATCACTTCATGGGAAATAGATGGGGAAACAGTGGAAACAGTGTCAGACTTTATTTTCTTGGGCTTCAAAATCACCGCAGATGGTGATTGCAGCCATGAAATTAAAAGACGCTTGCTCCTTGGAAGAAAAGTTATGACCAACCTAGACAGCATATTGAAAAGCAGAGACATTACTTTGCCAACAAAGGTCCATCTAGTCAAAGCTATGGTTTCTCCAGTGGTCATGTATGGATGTGAGAGTTGGACTATAAAGAAAGCTGAGTGCGGAAAAATTGCTGCTTTTGAACTGTGGTGTTGGAGCAGACTCTTGAGAGTCCCTTGGACTGCAAGGAGATCCAACCAGTCCATCCTAAAGGAAATCAGTCCTGAATACTCATTGGAAGGACTGATGCTAAAGCTGAAACTCCAATACTCTGGCCACCTGACATGAAGAACTGACTCATTTGAAAAGGCCCTGATGCTGGGGAAGATTGCAGGTGGGAGGAGAAGGGGGCAACAGAGGATGAGACGGTTGGATGGCATCACCAACTCGATGGACATGAATTTGAGCAAACTCCGGGTGTTGGTGAAGAACAGGCAAGCCAGGTGTGGTGCCGTCCATGGGGATATAAAGAGTTGGACACGACTGAGCGACTGAACTGAACCAAATGGCAGAGACGTCATGACCCCAACTAAATCCCTGCGCCGGCAGCACGCAGCACGGGAGAGCCAGTGAGTTAAACTCAGGTCTCCTTTCAAAGCCTCCCGCGTGGGCAAGGTCAGCCCCTCGCCCTTTGGGGAACAGAATGCTGCTTGGACAGCCGTTCACCGAAGTGCAGCTCGCACCTCACACTCCCTCCTCCGTCTTCTCTGGGTGCCTGAGGTCAGGGGGCTGTCAGGGCTCAGAGCACAGGCCTGGGGCTCTCTGAGAAAGCAGGGGCAGGGTGCTCATGGCCTGCTTTGAGTTCCAGCTTAACTGTCTTTTTGTGTGACCTCAAGAAAGCCGCTTCACCTTTTGAGCCTCAGTTTCTCCATCTATGAAATGGGCCTAGTGGTAGCACCTACTATTAGAGGTTGTCAGACAGATTACGTGAGCTCATGTCGGCATTCAGCACTGTGAGTGCCACAGGACGTGAGCCCCAGATGTGACCGTTATTACAGTTGTTACCGTTTTCATTATTCTGTGCTGAGTTTGCAGGAAGCGACCCAGTTAGTCAAGCATGACTCAATGCTACGCTCTCACCTGACCCCCTAAACACATGTGGAGACCTTGGCTGATAAAGTCACACCGAGGAAATGACCACTCTGGTCCTGAACAGCCTGCGTGTCCCGAGGGGAGCCCCTGAAAGTCACACTCCCACCCAAAAGACAGAGCCTCCAGCTGGATGCTGAGGAAGGTTCTGGTCCGGGCCCTACTCCCACCTTGCAGAACAGCATCTTTTTTTCTTTTGGCTACACCACAGGGCATGAGGGATCCTAGTTCCCTGGCCGGGGGTTGAACCTGTGCCCTGAACAGTGGAAGTGCAGAGTCCTAACCGCCGGACACCAGCGAGGCCCCACGAGCATCTGCAGTGGAACGAGAGTGCCCACGCCCGACCTGCACGCTCAGCAGGGCTTTCCTGAGGGACAGCTCGAGCTCACAGCCAGAAAGGGCTTTGGGAAAGGCAAGACCATATCTCATCACATAACAGAAATATCCCAGGAGGAGGCTTTCTGAAGATTCAGGGGCTAAGACTCCGCGGTTCCAACACACGGAGTGCAGGTTTAATCCCTGGTGAGGGAACTAAGATCCCACATGTCAAGCCACGCAGCTGAAAAAGAAAGTTAACATAAAATAGTAACTTTAAAAAGGGCTCCCCTGGCGGCTCAGCAGTAAAGAACCCGCCTCCAGTGCAGGAGACTCGGGTTTGATCCCTGGGTTGGGAAGATCCCCTGGAGGAAGACACGACAGCCCACTCCAGTATTCTGGCCTGGAGAATCCCACGGACCGAGGAGCCTGGCTGTCTACAGCCCAGGGCGTTGCAAAGAGTTGGACACGACTGAGTATGCACACACACAGAGAAACGCAAACTTAAAAACAAAGATAGCGACGGATAGACGGATAATTTAAAAAAAACTGCCCCTCCACCTGTGCGACAGCTGCTCGGCGTCCTGCGGCCCCACGCGCCTGCGGGTGCTCGGTGTGGGGCGGGGGATGGAAGCCAGGAAGGAGGCGGGAGCCGGGCGTGCACGCCGCGCCCAACCCGTGCGGCACGTACCAGCATGCACTTGATGGGGAAGTCCTTCAGGCCTCTGTTCCTCGGGGAGTCAAAGACCACGGGCAGCGTCCTGTGTGGGGCTTGGGTGTAGCCAATCTCCATCTCGTCCTATGCAGAGAGAGGGGCAGGGAGGCTGTCACACCTGCTCCCGACGCCTGGCGCAGGGATGGGGGCTGGAGAACCATCTGCTCTCTCTCCCCGTGGGGTCAAGGGCAAATGCACTGGGTTATTCAACCCCAGAAGAGGGGCTCTGGGAAAGCAGAGCTTACTGTCCTGTGCTTAAATCCACGTGCAGAGGAATCAACCCAGGTGCCCTTCACTCTTGCTCCTGGTGGGTGCCAGGGACCCATGGTGTACCAGCCACGGGCCCTGAGCTTGAGGGGCGACCCAAGAGCTGGGCGTTCAGCACCCAGAGCTAGGAGGGGAGGGAGGTGAGATGTCCATGGGAACACAGAGGGGGCCTCCCAACGCAGCTGGGATGGCGCAGGGGAGACTTCCTAAAGAGGTTCTAGTGTGGTACAGGAACTCTACTCAGCTCCATGACGACCCAGATGGGAAGAGAGCCTGAGAAAGCGTAGGTACACGTGTATGTGTGCCTTCCCTGTGGCTCAGCTGGTAAAGGATCTGCCCGCCGCGCAGGAGACCCCGGTTCCCTTCCTGGGTCGGGAAGAGCCCTGGAGGAGGGATGGGCTGCCCACTGCAGTATTCTTGGGCTTCCCTGTGGCTCTGGTAAAGGATCCGCCTGCAATGTGGGAGACCTGGGTTTGATCCCTGGGTCGGGAAGATCCCCTGGAGGGGCGGATGGCGACCCACTCCAGTATCCTTGTCTGGAGAATCCCATGGACAGAGGAGCCTGGCAGGCTACAGTCCAAGGGGCTGCAAAGGGTCAGACACGCCTGAGCGACTGAGCGCAGCGCAGCACGGGCACAGCTGATTCACTTTGCCGAGGAGCAGAGACTAACAGCGCTGTGAAGCACCGGTTCCCTAACGCAAATGAATAATGAAAGCGAAGTGAGAGCCGCTCAGTCATGTCCGACTCTGGGACCCCATGGACTACTCAGTCCATGGGATTCTCCAGGCCAGAACACCGGAGTGGGTAGCCTTTCCCTTCTCCAAGGGGTTTTCCCAACCCAGGGATCGAACCCAGATCTCGCACATTGCAGGTGGATTCTTTACCAGCTGGGCCACAAGGGAAGCCCACAAATGCATAATAATAATAAGAGTGCTGCTGAGCTGGAGCCTGGAGGACAGACGTAATCCTGCCCCAAAAGAGGGCGGGTAAGGCCCAGCTGAGCCCCTGGGACAGAGACGGGAGGGCGCAGATTGGATCGGGTGCACAGCTGGCCTGCATTCCAGCCGGCAGGCGTGACGTTGGCCATAAAACACTATTAGGCTGAACCATCTTGGAGGTTCACACTGCCATTCCCTGAGATGAAAAATGGTGACGTTCCAGCCATTTCATCTAGTTTGCTCTAACACAGGTGGAATGATAGGAAAGGCAGAGAGGGTATTATCTGGGGGTTGTGTGTGTGTGTCTCAGCTGCTTCAGTCGCGTCCGATTCTTTGCAACCCCGTGGACTATAGCCCTTCAGGCTCCTCAGTCCATGGGATTCTCCAGGCAAGAATACTGGAGTGGGTTGTCATTTCCTCCTCCAGGGGCTCTTCCTGACCCAGGGATCCTTGTGACCCAGGCATCCAACCCGGGTCTTCTGCATTGCTGTCAGATTCTTTACCGTCTGAGCCACCAGGGAGGCCACATTTGGGGGTTAGAAAGGAGTGCTGATCCAGGGTGGCGGACGTGGGGCAACTGGATCGGAGGTAGCTGAGGGGGGAGATGGGCGCCTCGGAAGACGCTGGAGCAGGGCTGTGGCCTGGCCTGGGGGCCGAGCCCGGGGCGGCCTGCCTGGAGGCAGGGCTGCTGGAGCAGCCGCTGGAGCCCCAGCCCCCGAGCTTTGCAGCATTTGTTCAGTTTCCTGAGGTCGTCTGAGAGTTTTCAAGCAGGAATGAGGTCATCTCGGTGACACGGCTAGCAGGCCGTTTAAATGTCAGCAGGGTCGCTTTCCTGAGCCTCCCCCGTCTGCGGGGACCCTGGGAGGCTCTTAACTCCTCGCCGGCCGAGGAAGGGTGGCCAGCGGGGTGCGGGCCAAGCCGGTGGAGTCGGGGCCTTGTGCCCCTTGACCCTCGGGGTGTGCCTCCCGCGCCCAGCCCGCCTGCCCCGAGGGCACACACCTGCATCCACCGGTCATTCACACTCTCGTCCTGCGCACAGACGGTCAGCTTGCACTTGGCTTTTTTGGCCAGCGCGGTCAGTGACATCAGGAAGTCCTCATTTTCAAATAACCTAGAAAGATCAGGAAGAAAGAAAAGGTCCTCGGGGCCCCTGATTCCACACCCAGCGGCCTTGGCTGGGCTCTGAGGAGGCGGGCTGGACTAAGGGCGGAGCAGGCGCAGGAGCTGAGGCCAGGACACAGGACAGGACCCCCGTGGTGGGTGCTTCGAGACCCCTGGAGCCCGATGGAGACCCCCGCTTGCCCCGTCTGTCTGCTCTGAGCATGCTGTTTCCCTGAGCTCTGCTGACAACCCAGGAGGGGACCAGCAGGCACCCTTCCAGCGAGCAGAAGGCAGAGCCTGGAGGTGAGCGTCAAGGTCACGCCACGTGCTTTCAGGTCCAGGCCTTGCTGGCTTCCAGGCTGCGTCCTGACCACTAGGTTACACTCGCAGCCCTCCTTCCCCCAGATGGCAGGAAGGGGACGGGGGAAGGCCCCCCGGGGCCCTGCGTGGTTATCAGGGGCTCCCTGGCCGCGGGATGGACGCCCAGGGCCCCCTGCCGCGTGCCCTGCCCCAGGATAGAGAACGCGAGCTCAGAGGTTGGTCAGGAACGGGCGTTGGAAATGAGTGCCCGGGGTTCCGCGTGCAGGGCCGCCCTCGTGGGAGCCCGGAGGCCTCGCCCGGAGGACCAGAGCTCTCATCTTCCGGGTCTGGCGAAGTCCAAAGGCCCCCAGGCGCTAAAGCCACCCTCAGGATGCTCGGGGCGGAGAGCGACAGGGAAACAGCGCCCACGATGACTTCCCTGTCCGCTTGGGGCGCCAAACAAGCCCCGCCCTCAGCCGGCGCAGCGGGAGCACCCCTCCCCCATCCACGCTGCGAGGCACAAAGCCCCCCGGGGTCCTGCTCCAGGGTCTCCCTGGGGGGGTGTGTGTGTGTGTCTGGGCCCTGCCCCGGCCCTCCAGGGCCCCTCACCTGCACACGTACACCTCCTTCGGGGGCTGGGTGTTGGGGGTCATGATCCAGGGGGCCACACGGAAGACCACGCTGTCCTGGAAAAGCAGGCTTTGGGGGAGCTCCTGCGGCGGGGGGGAGGGCGAGAGAGGGGCTGTGAGAGCAGCCAGGGGCACGGGGAGCCCCTCCCGAGCTGGGCCGGGGCCTGGAAGCCCAGCTCCGCCCCCAGCACCTCCCCGCCACGCCCCCCACCCCGCCCCCGCCAACCCCCAACCGGGCCTACCGGGTTGGACGCGTCCAGCAGGGAGAGGTGGAGGGAAACGAGCCCCGGGAAGCTGGCGTCGGGGAAGGCCAGGCCCTCCACGTAGAAGCGCGTGCTGCGCCGGCCGCCCGGGAGCTCCAGCAGGTGAGACGGGCGCTCCGGCCCCAGGACCGCGCTGTACCGGGAGGGCTGCCGGCCCCCTGGGAGCGAGCAGGGGGTCAGCGCTGCGTCCCTGTCTCTGAGGAGCCTGAGCCCCTCCTCAGGGGGAGAGGGCTGAGCCTCAGCCGCGACATCACCGAATGGAGGCCCAGGACCGGCGTGATGGGGTGCCTGAGTCCCACCCAGTGCTACAGAAAGCCCAGCATACGTGGTAGTCCGCTCTTGCTCTCGTCCACTCCCTGCCTTTCACCTGCTCGCAGCTGACCCCGAAGGATCAGGGAGACAGTCTTTGTCCTTGGCGGCACGGAGCACACGGTCTACTGGATAAGTGCGTCCATGTTAAGTCACTCCAGTCAGATCTGACTCTTTGCGACCCTATGGACCCTAGCCCAGCAGGCTTCTCAGTCCGTGAGATTCTCCAGGCAAGAATACTGGCTGGGCTGCTGTGTCCTCCTCCAGGGGAGCTTCCCCATCCAGGGATCGAACCCGTGTCTCTTATGTCTCCTGCATCGGCAGGGGGGTTCTTCACCACCAGCGCCACAGCAGGGAGAAGAAATGACAGTCAAAATCTCAGACAGCAATGAGTGCTGGAGAGTCAGGGAGGGCTTCCTGGAGGAGGTGATGCTTCCACAGAGGCAAGGAAAAGACAGTCAAAATCATAGACAGCAATGAGTGCTGGAGGGTCAGGGAGGGCTTCCTGGAGGGGGTGATACCTCCACAGAGGCAAGGAGTTGGTTTGTGGCCAAACCAATGTCAGTCTAATCCCTGCGGTCTGAATGGAAGTAAGTCAGGTCTGCTCCTCAGCACAGCCCTCATAGGCCCCCCACCCGGTACAGACGAGAAGCTGCAGTCACTTCCTGCCTCTGTGACTGGCCCCTCCCCTCTGGCCTCTCTGCTCGGCCTGTTCACCCTCGTAAACCTTGCCTGGTGCTCTCAGCACACCGGCCCCCCTGCATCCTCGAACCGTGGGCACAGCCCACCTCAGGGCCTTTGCACCCGCGGTCCCCCCTGCCCCAGAGTGCCCTACCCCTGATGTTCCTCCGTCTCCCAGTGCTCAGCGACCTTCTGGGGGGCCTCCCCGACCGCCCTCTCCCCCTCCCCTGCTGCACCCTTCTCTGCAAGGACACATTTAGCGCCTTCTGGGGCTGCAGGCAACGACCTTTCACGTATCATCACCCCCATCCCGCCGAGGGCAGAGACTTTGCTAAGTTCTTTGCTCTGTCCCCTGTGCCTAGAGCCGACCTAGCGCGGACGGCAGGGGCCCCTGAGCCACCGAGAAGCTGCTGCTTCTGACCAGCAGATTGTTGAACAAACAATTGCACGTTACAGGTGTTATGTGCAGTCAGCTTGGATTCAACATCCCCTGTGGGGACTTCTCCGGCAGCCCCATGAGTAAGACGCCGCACCTCCACCACAGGGGGCGGGGGTTTAGTCCCTGCTTGGGGAACTAGGGTCTTGCATGCCACACGCTGTGGCCAAAAAAAAAAAAAAGGAAAACAAACAAAAACCCCAATTGCTTTCAGAAACAAGAGCAAAACAGCTCCTGCAAATGAGTCTTCTGTGTGTGTGTGCATGTGTGTGAGAGAGAGAAGAGCCGGACACACACGATCAGCTTCGGCAGTGCTTGGGAGGGACGGCGGGCCCTTCTCTGCGCTCGCCCGGCACCAGACCCCGTCTGTTGCCTGGGTCTTGTCTGTGCCCTTTCTGTGCCCATCTGTTCAAAGAGGCCCTCCAGCTCGCTCCCTGTTGCCTCCTCGATTCTTAGAACCTGGCACGGGGGAGGTGCTCGGGAATTTTCCCCAAGGAGGGTGTGGAGAGGCTGAGTCCCTTTGGGGGGGGGCGGTGAGGTGACAGCCAGAGGTGACTCACCATTGTCTTGAAACACCCTGACTTTGTCCATCTCAGATTTGGCCACGTGGAGCACCAGCTGGTGCTTGCTGAAAAAGTCCTCGGGGGTCTTGGTGCTCAGGATCACCAGGGACAGGTCCTCCAGGTCTGGAGAGAGAAGGGCATGGCTGAGACGTCAGCCCCTGAGACCACCCTCCCCCCAAGACCACCCTTCATCTCGTCACCTGGCTTTATTTTCTTTACGCTCTTTTCAGTTTTTAAGTGATATTTTTCAAGTGACATTTTTCATTTTAGAATTAAAGCAAATCAGGGTTTGGACATGACCTCTCCCACCAGGATGAGCTTAGGATGTTAGCTTGGCGAGGCAGAAACCACATCTGTCTTGCATGTTGCTTTGCTCTCAGCTCTGAGAAGCGTCCAGACCAATGCCTAGCACGAGACAGATGCTCAGTAATTGTTTGTGGACTGAATGAGTGGAGAAGCTTCTCCCCGGGGCCCGCGAGGGAGATGAACCAGCCTGAATGGTGGCTGGCAAAGACGTGGGGAGAGCAGAGCCGGACAAGAGTCGCGTGGTTAAGGGCGCTGGAGTGGGCGGGGCGTGAGCCCTGGGTCTGTGGGAGCTTGGGGAGTCGTTTCCTCTCTCCACGCCTCTGCATCCTTGTCAGCACGCAGGGCTAGGCACAGAGCCCGCGCGGAAAGGGTGCAGTCACAGGCGCAAAGCCCGAATTATAGCACCTTGCATCCTGGGAGGGTCCATACAGGTACGTGTGTGCCAGGCGCCATGGAGACGCTGCTCCCTGGCATCAGGACACGCCAACTGCCCGCAACTTCAAACTGCATCCAGCTAGGCCATTCTAGCAACTCCCGCAGGAAGGCAGTAGCTGCTGCCCTGGCCAAATGACCTCACTCCCTGGGCGCCCTCCTCCAGTGCACCTGGGCCGTGCGTCTCCCATCCTGGCCACCACTCGGAGGTGTGCCAGCAGGGCTCCTAAACCTGCCCCGGTGCCAGGATGCCCGGGCTCAAATCCTGAGCCACACGCTTACTGGCTGTGTGACCCGGAGCAAATTGCTTAACTTCCTGTACTTCAGTTTTCCCATCTGTAAAGTGGGGATGAGAACCATACATACTTCTGAAGGATCAATTGAACTAATAGTTCTGAACTGGTTGGAGCAGTGCCCAGTCTGGCCAGGGCTCAGAGTCGCTCTGACCTGAGTTTGGGGCTCTAGTCAGGCTTTTGTCTTAAATTATTTGGGGCCCCAGGCTTGAGCTGAGAGCGGAAGTTTGCATTAGGCAACAGGCTGGAGATGGAAACGGTCCTGGAGGAGGCGCTGGGACGCTCGGCCTCGCTCCCAGCCCTCCCCTGGCTGCTGTGTGACCTTGGGCGGGTCACTTGCCCTCTCAGGACCCTTGTTCATTCCTTCACCTATGTAACCCGTGTGCTAACAAGAGCATGCTTCCAATAAGCCTGATTTCTGAGGACTGTTGCCAGGCTCAGGACGAAAGGCTTTACAAAAAGACAAAAACCCTATTTCCGCTAGATCTTGGGGGTCTTTACCGTTGTCGTCAAGCTGCTCATCCTGGTAGTCCACGGCAGAAGAGTTGGGGTTGTCTCTGTCACAGTTCACCAGCAGGATGGCGCCCTGCCCACGGGGGCCCCAGGTCCAGGCCCTCTGTGGACCCAGCAGAGACGGGCACACTTAGGAGCGCGTGTGCCCCTTCCGCTCCTGGGGAAGCCCGCCGCCTTGCCTGGCACCTCGCAGTCTCGAGTGGTTTACACACCTCGCTCCCGCATCAGGTAGTGTTCTGGTCCCGAGAGTGGACTTTTGCCTCCCCCCAAAGTCATAAGCAAACTCAGTTCATCCATTTTAAAAACGGAGCCCAAGGGACCTCCCTGGTGGTTCAGTGGCTAAGACTTTGCCTCCCGGTGCCGGGGGTGTGGGTTTGATCCCTTAAGGAGGGGCTAAGACCCCACAGGCCTCGTGGCCAAAAAAGTCAAAACGTTAAACAGAAGCAATACTGTAACACACTCGATAAAGACTTTTAAAAGATCCACATAAATACATCTTTAAAAATTTTTAAAAAATGAAGTTAGGAGGCCAAGACAGTAAAACTGATTTCAACAGCTTTTAAAAACTGTTGGATTGGCAAACCAAACTGAGCTAAACGTTTGTGTCAAGATTCGAATCTAAATAGTTCCTCTTGAGAGAACTCTTAATTAACTCTTTCCTGAAAGTGTGGGCACTATTCTCAGCAGCTGGCTGCTATCTCTGCGAAGATGAAAGCAAATGGAGCGCCCCTCCCATCAAGGATCTAAACAGTGACGCCATCCTCTGTTTGTAGCAGAGCGTTCTGCCCCAGGGGATGACTGCAATTTGGGAAAGACAGGAGGGCGGCTTCCCCTCCCAGAGCTGCAGCTCCCCCTTCACTGCTGACCGATCCCACAAGGGGACCTTCACTTTTGACAGGTCCTGTCACCCTTAAGTGCGCACCAGCATGTGGGGATTGCCCTGATGCTCCAGTGAATAGGTCTCGGCATTTCCACTGCCTGGGGCAGGGAAACTAAGATCTTGCAAGCTGAGCAGCGTGACCAAAAAAAATTTAATTGGTTAATTAAAGTCCAGATCAGCATAAAAATGTGCAGGCAGCTTTGGGGCTTCAGGGACACCACGAGGTTTATCCTGAGGTTTAAGGCAACTCGTCACCTGTGTATTCCACCACCCTACATTTCTGCAGCCTACACTCCCTGCCCCACCCACCCGCTTCCCTCCGCCACCCACTGCCTCTTTTCTCTATTATTCCCCCCGTGTGAACCTTGCCCACCAGTCGCTCAACTCTAGCATAGGGCATGCTACGAGGCACGTTGTTGCTGTTTACTTGCTCAGTCGTGTCCGACTCTTTGTGACCCCATGGACTGCAGCCCGCCAGGCTCCTCTGTCCGTGGGATTTTCCAGGCAAGAATGCTGGAGTGGGTTGCCGTGCCCTCCTCCAGGGGATCTTCCTGACCCAGGGATTGAACCCCCATCTCTTATGTCTCCTGCGTTGGCGGGTGGATTCATTAATACCAGGAAGTCCCACGTGCGGGATCTTAGTTCTCCAGCTGGCGATTGAACCTAGGACCCCTGCAGTGGAAGCGTGGAGTCCTAGCTACTGGGCCATGAGGGAATTCTCCACAGCCTAGATTTTGGGGCCAGGGTCCTGACCTGCCTGCAAATTTTCTCTGCTGTGCATGAACTGGGTGAATCTGGCTTTTGGTTTGAGGGATGACAGGTTCTCTGAATATACAATCATGAAAATGTAGTTTTGTAGACTCGATGGGGCCTATATAAACCAAAGCAATAATGGTATTGGCGGTTTTAATTTTCTTTTTCTCCCTAAACTTGTATTTCTTGGCCTATTAACATGGATATATGAAACACACTGCTGTTCATCCCATCACCACCAGGGGGCGTGTAAGGCGAGCCCAGCAGAGTCAGGACCATTCAGGGCCAGGTTGAGGTCAAGCTGTGCGTACCTGGTCCTTCACGCTGCCCGTGGGCTTCATTTTGCCAGTGCGGCTGATGTCTGCACTCAAGGAGATTTCTGAAATCCCAGCAAATAAGAGGAGAGGGTTGGTGAGGATACCAGACCAAGGGTGGGGCACTTGGTCTGGCCCCAGATGGACAGTCCTTTCCCCAGGAGGTGTACCTGCACGAAGGATTTTTTGCCTCCCCTTCAGAGGAGACACAGGATGTAAGACTCCCCATGTCCCCTGAGAAGTCTGGCTGCAATTCAGGCAGAAGAGCAGGGGCTCCTGACCACAGGCATCCTCCTTGGGTGGGAGGCCATGCCACAACCGGGACGCCAACCAGACCCTGTGTGTCTGCCCCGTGCGCTCCCACCCCAGGGCTTCAGAAAGAGTTCCCAGCCACCCCAACGGGTGTATGAGGCAAAGCTCCTGCAAGGACACCTTGCCCCCTCACAGAAGCCTCTGGCCCACCTTCAGCACCCGGTGAGCTTGCAGCAGGGGGCACAGTGGTTGCTTCGGTCCCACCTGACTTTCTGATCTGTGTGCCGTGGGACAAATCACAGCCTCAGACATACCTGCTCTGTCCACACGGCACGGGTGAGAAAGCATATGCCTTCCCCTCACCAGAACACTCGGCAACGTGACCATTCCAGTGACAACTGTGCGGTGACCTTATGAGGTCACAGAATGAGATTGGCCTGGATGACCTTGTAAACACACACACGGCCGTGAGTCAATGTTGGGCCAGAGTGCACAGCACTCGCTGGCCAGAGCGCCCTGGCTCCCTGGCTAACCAGCTGTGTGGTCTCGGGCAAGTCTCTATACCTCTTGTACCTCAGTTTCCTCACCTGTAAAATGGGATGATAGTGGCAATTTCACTGGACTGTTGTAAAGCTTAAATGTAAAGCCTTGGCACTCTGTCCAGCATAGAGTAAGTGCTAGATAATAATAATAAAATTATTAAAATGTGTTTTAGTGAAATAATGAATGGAATTTATTTATATTCATATTTATTAATGAAATAAATAAATGACATTTACTATGAAATAAATGAATGAAACCTTCATATGCTGTTCATATATTTAATGTACATTTACATAATGCTGGTATTATGATATTATTGTCCAATATGAAGGCAAGTTCAAACATACTTTATTTGAAGAAGAATACTAAATAAATCTGAGTACAGATCACTGACATGGCAAAAATGGTGAAGGTGGGATGAAAATCATTTGGGGGATACTGGTCTACGTTATTGTATAAGACAGTATTATCATCTATTTTTCTCATGAATATTTGAGGTTTCAAAAAGGTATAGAGACTCATATGTCAAAAATCCACATGCCCTTCCTAAGCTGGGAAATAAAACACTGACGTGTGATTGAACCTCCCTGCAAACGCCTGCCTCCAGCTGTGTTTGTGGCTCACTGCCTGGGGAAGGAATGTTTACGAGCGACCAGATGTGTGGCTGTCTAGAAATGTTTCTTTTCTCCACTTGGTCTCGAGTAAGCGTCGGGGTGTAGTCTCTCCTGCGCGGGGTGTGTGGAGGGGAGGGGGCTGAGCTCCGAGCTGCTGGGCATCACTTACCGACCCCAGTGACGTAGAGCAGGGCTTCAACCGGGGTGGGCGCGGGTCCATGGTACGAAATCCGAACCTGCGGAACAGGAGCGAACCCGAATGACGTCCTTAGTCACTCAACAGACACCAAACGGCCTGCTACGTGCCGGCTCGGAGCGGGGTGCCGAGGAGACGAGGAAGGGGCTCCCAGCCTGTTGGGAACGCCCCGGCGCATGGCGCTGGAGGGGCAGTAACACCCCCAAGTGACTGTGATGCGTAGAAGGGGGTCCTTCGGGAGCCGGGGCCCGGGGCTTGGTCTGCCTGCCTGGTGTCGGGGAGGCACCCTTTGAGGGGGTCCAGCAGGGACCGCAGGAGTCCAGCGGTTGGGGGTGTGATGGGAGAGGCGTGAGAGGGAGGCTGGGGTGACAGCCGCGGGGAACGCTGGCCAGCAGGGGCAGGGAGGAGGCCTGAGGAAGCAGACTGGGAAAGGCTGGGCCCCAGCCTCCAGGGACCGGGGAGCAGGGGCTTTGAGCAGGGCTGGCCTCTTCAGGGCAGATGCCGTTGAGACAGAGAAACACCAGCCCCCGTCTCCCAAGGCTCCAAGTCCAGGGAGAACCCATCCGATGGGCCCCGTCTGGCCGAGCATCAGGAACCACGCTCCCAAGCAAGAGGGTGGAGGGGAGTTCCCCAGAGCAAAACCCAAGAGCTGCCCCCAGAGGAAGCAGAGCTCCTGGGGGCCACACTGAGGCGTCTGGACCTGCCCTGTGGATGGCGGGCACCCAGAGAAATGTCGCAGCTGCCGTCACCTTGCGTCTAAACCGTCTACCTCCTGACCGGTCGCCCTGCCTAGATCTAATCGACTCACTCACTGCAGCCAGTGGGTCTTACCAATGTACGTTTACGGTCTCGCTGCTCCTGCATGAAAGGTTCCTGTTGGCTTCCTATTGCCCCAAGAGAAAGAGGTCCCGGATGCCAACCCTCTCACACTGGCTCCCTCTCTCCCCGCTCCTTCCTCTCCATACAAGCCTTCTCAGCTTCCCCGACACGCATCTCACCCTCTCTCATCCACAGTGCGCACCGAGGCCACATCCTCTATGTTGAGCTCTAGCTCTTTACCCCTCTTAAATAGGTCATTCACAGCACCCTTCAGCTTGCCGCTTCTTCCAGGAAGCGTCCCCTGATTACTCACTCGCTGAGCAGCTTTGATGCCCAAGGTCTGTGTTCCTACAACAAGAAACAACTTTCTGCCCCCGGGGAGAGACCGTTTGACCTCCCCTGCTGGGAACAAGTGGTTATTGGCCCAGATCTGTGTGTGAGAACCTCCGGAGGGCCCTGATTATCCATCTATAGTCAATGTGAGTACAGCGGGTTAAACGGTGATTCCCCAAAAGACATGTCCACCTCCCATCCCTGGATCCTGTGAATGTGACCCCCATGTGGGGGGAAAAAAAAAGATGTTTGCGGATGTAATTAAGGACCTTGAGATCATCCTGTGTCATCCAGACAGGCCTTGAGTCCAGTGACAAGCGTCCTGCCAAGGAGGCAGAGAGGGACTGAGAAGGAGGGGCGGGCCCCGGGGGCAGAGACTGGAGCCACGTGGCCATCAGTCCCGGGATCCCGCAGCCAGCAGCAGCGGGAAGAGGCAAAGAACTGATTCCAAAGAACACGGTCCTGCTGACACCTTGATTTCAGACTTCTGTCCTCCAGAAACGTGAGAGAACAGGTTTCTGTTGCTTTAAAACCGTGGCCCTGTGTTACAGCAAGCAGCCTAAGAAGCTAAGTGCAAGGCCAGGGCCAGTTTCCCGGGCTGCCCGACCGTGCGCCTCCCAGCAGACACCCCGTTCCTAGCCGTTCATATTGTCTGACGCTCTCGCCCATGGGCTGTGAGCACCTTAGGGGCTGCGATCTCACCTTCTTGCTCGTTAAAATCTTCAGGGTCTGACAGTGCCCGGCACAGAGAAGGCGATTATTAAACATTTGCTGGATGAATAAATTTAATCAAAACCCTGACCTCCGTGAGCCCCCGACATCTCGATGTGAGGATGGTACGGGGGGAACAAGCTATCATGAGTTCTGTTGGAGACAAGCAGGCTCTGAGAGTGGGGAGACCGCGGGTCGATGCTGGACAGGCCGACCTGTTAGGACCTGCTGACCCTGGACGGGCTGAGGGGTGGGCCTGTCGGGACCTGCTGGCCGCCCCGCCTCCCGGCCCCGCGCTGCCCTCACCTGCTGGTCCCCTGTGCTCTCGCTGGCCACACTCAGCTTCAGGCTCACGTCCAGGCCGGGCTCCAGGGGCCACTGGGACGAGCCTGTGGGACTCTTCTTGGATGGAGGCCTGTGGGCGACCTTCACGACCACTCCTGGGGAGGCGGTGATGCTGAAGGATGTGGAGCCCTTGGGGGCAGAGCTGTGGAGGAGACAGAGGGGGAAGACAGACGGAGGCGGTGAGGCGGAGCCCAGCCTGCTGCAGCCGGCCCCAGGGCTTCTCCCTTGCCGCCAGTGCAGACACCACAAGGCAGGCAGACTGACCCTGACCAGTGGTAATAAGGAGGTTTTCAGGAGGCAGCGGGCTTCCCTGGGGGCGCAGTGGTAAAGAACCTGCCTGCCAACGCTGAGACATAAGCGACGCGAGGTTGGTCCCTGGGTCGGGAAGATGCCCTGGAGGAGGGCGTGGCAGCCCCCTCCAGTGTTCCTGCCTGGAGAATCCCATGGACAGAGGGGCCTGGTGGGCTACAGTCCACGGGGCCACAGAGAGTTGGACACGGCTGAGCGGCTTAGCACGCACGCACGCCTGCAGGAGACAGTGAGGAGCAGAAAGGAAACCCCTGACCCGGAGGACTGATTCTTGAACTGGGAAGCAGCATACCAAGGCACACGCACGGGTGTGTGCGGAGAGTGAGGCGCACACCCCGAGGTCTGCACACAGACGTGCACACATGGGGCTGTGCACACGTGAAGAATCACACGAGCTTCTGTTTCTGGAGTCGTGGCAGGCCGTGCTCTAGAAAGCAGCTGGCTCGTGGTTAGAGCACAGTCTCGTTTAAACACTTATTCAGTTTCTTTGTGTGGCTGCTTTGGGGCTAGTTGTGGCCCTCAGGCTCAGGAGGCTCAGCGTATGGGACTTTAGTTCCCAGACCTGGGATCGAACTTGCGTCCCCTGCATTGCAAGGTGGGTTCTCCACCACTGGACCACCAGGGAAGTTCTTAGAATGTGCTCTTTGATGCGCTGCTGAGATACGGGAAGTGACAGGAGTTGTCAGTGGCTCCCTTCTGTATGTACACATGCACACTTGTGTACGCCCGCAGACGAGCGCACCTCACCGCACTGAAGAGAACCAAAGACAAACAGATCTTACAGGTTTCCGGAAAGAAGAAAAGTCCGGTCGCCCATTAAGGAATAATCAGTTCAGTTCAGTTCAGTTGCTCCGTCCTGTCCGACTCTTCACGACCCCATGAATCGCAGCACGCCAGGCCTCCCTGTCCATCACCATCTCCCGGAGTCCATTCAGACTTGTGTCCATTGAGTCCATGAGGCCATCCAGCCATCTCATCCTCGGTCGTCGCCTTCTCCTCCTGCCCCCAATCCCTCCCAGCATCAGAGTCTTTTCCAATGAGTCAACTCTTTGCATGAGGTGGCCAAAGTACTGGAGTTTCAGCCTCAGCATCAGTCCCTCCAATGAACACCCAGGACTGGTCTCCTTCATAATGGACTGGTTGGATCTCCTTGCAGTCCAAGGGACTCTCAAGAGTCTTCTCCAACACCACACTTCAAAAGCATCAATTCTTCGGCGCTCAGCCTTCTTCACAGTCCAAATCTCACATCAATACGTGACCAGTGGAAAAACCATATCCTTGACTAGATGGACTTTAGTCGGCAAAGTAATGTCTCTGCTTTTGAATATGCTATCTAGGTTGGTCATAACTTTTCTTCCAAGGAGTAAGCGTCTTTTAATTTCATGGCTGTAATCACCATCTGCAGTGATTCTGGAGCCCACAAAAATAAAGTCTGACACTGGTTCCACTGTTTCCCCATCTATTTGCCATGAAGTGATGGGACCAGATGCCATGATCTTCGTTTTCTGAATGTTGAGCTTTAAGCCAACTTTTTCACTCTCCTCTTTCACTTTCATCAAGAGGCTTTTTAGCTCCTCTTCACTTTCTGCCATAAGGGTGGTGTCATCTGCATATCTGAGGTTATTGAGATTTCTCCTGGCAATCTTGATTCCAGCTTGTGCTTCTTCCAGCCCAGTGTTTCTCATGGTGTACTCTGCATATAAGTTAAATAAGCAGGGTGACAATATACAGCCTTGACGTACTCCTTTTCCTGTTTGGAACCAGTCTGTTGTTCCATGTCCAGTTCTGACTGTTGCTTCCTGGCCTGCATACAGATTTCTCAAGAGGCAGGTTAGGTGGTCTGGTAGTTCCATCTCTTTCAGAATTTTCCACAGTTTATTGTGATCCACACAGTCAAAGGCTTTGGCATAGTCAATAAAGCAGAAATAGATGTTTTTCTGGAACTCTCTTGCTTTTTTTATGATCCAGTGGATGTTGGCAATTTGATCTCTGGTTCCTCTGCCTTTTCTAAAACCAGCTTGAACATCAGAAAGTTCACGGTTCAGGTATTGCTGAAGCCTGGCTTGGAGAATTTTGAGCATTACTTTATTAGCATGTGAGATGAGTGCAATTGTGCGGTAAAGTTTGAGCATTCTTTGGCATTGCCTTTCTTTGGGATTGGAATGAAAACTGACCTTTTCCAGTCCTGTGGCCACTGCTGAGTTTTCCAAATTTGCTGGCATATTGAGTGCAGCACTTTCACAGCATCATCTTTCAGGATTTGAAACAGCTCAATTGAAATTCCATCACCTCCACTAGCTTTGTTCATAGTGATGCTTTCTAAGGCCCACTTGACTTCACATTCCAAGATGTCTGGCTCTAGATGAGTGATCACACCACCGTGATTATCCGGGTCATGAAGATCCTTTTTGCACAGTTCTTCTGTGTATTCTTGCCACCTCTTCTTAATATCTTCTGCTTCTGTTAGGTCCATACCATTTCTGTCCTTTATCGAGCCCATCTTTGCATGAAATGTTCCCTTGGTATCTCTAATTTTCTTGAAGAGATCTCTAGTCTTTCCCATTCTGTTCTTTTCCTCTATTTCTTTGCACTGATCACTGAAGAAGGCTTTCTTATCTCTCCTTGCTATTCTTTGGAACTCTGCATTCAGATGCTTATATCTTTCCTTTTCTCCTTGTCTTTTCGCCTCTCTTCTTTTCACAGCTATTAGTAAGGCCTCCCCAGACAGCCATTTTGCTTTTTTGCCTTTCTTTTCCATGGGGATGGTCTTGATCCCTGTCTCCTGTACAATGTCACGAACCTCAGTCCATAGTTCATCAGGCACTCTATCTATCAGATCTAGTCATTTAAATCTATTTCTCACTTCCACTGTATAATCATAAGGGATTTGATTTAGGTCATACCTGAATGGTCTAGCGGTTTTCCCTACTTTCTTCAGTTTCAGTCTGAATTTGGTAATAAGGAGTTCATGATCTGAGCCACAGACAGCTCCCAGTCTTGTTTTTGTTGACTGTATAGAGCTTCTCCATCTTTGGCTGCATAGAATATAATCAGTCTGATTTCGGTGTTGACCTTCTGGTGATGTCCATGTGTAGAGTCTTCTCTTGTGTTGTTGGAAGAGGGTGTTTGCTATGACCAGTGCATTTTCTTGGCAAAACTCTATTAGTCTTTGCCCTGCTTCATAATTAGATTGCAAGTAGACTTCTCAACAACAGTAATGAAATCCAGAAGACAGTTAAATAACATCTTCAAAGTATCTTGAAAAAATAGCCGTTAACTTTTATTTGTGTACATAAAGTTATATTTTAATAAAAACGTTTTCAGATGAAGAACTGGCATTTTAATTTAAAACCAATGCATTTTCACCAAAACAACTCCTGAAGATACACTTTAAGAAGTTTGCCTTAAGAAGAAGACATCCAATGTCAGAAGCATCTGGATGCAAGGAAGAATGGTGAGCAGATAAAACGGTAAATACTTTGGTTAATCCGAAGAGTCTTGTCTGTATTTTAGAAGTTTATAAAAATATCAAAATTGTGACATTAAGAAAAAGCGGCAGAGTGTAGGTTGGGAGGGGTAATGAGAGGTAAAATATTCCGAGGTGCTTGATTGAAGAGAGGGTTAAGGTAGTGTTTAACCCCTGGTGGCTCAGGTGGTAAACAATCTGCTTGCAAAGTGGGAGACCCAGGTTTCATCCCTGAGCTGGGAAGATCTCCTGGAGGAGGGCATAGCAACCCACTCCAGTACTCTTGCCTGGAGAACCCCATGGACAGAGGAGCCTGGTGGGGTACAGGCCACGGGGCGGCAAAGGGTCGGACACGACTGAGCAGCTTTTACTTTCAACATTTTATTATTAAAATGTAAAGGTATTCACCGGAAGACTAGAAACAAAGTCCATAAATTTCCATACATGGAGAAAATGCAATAATTTTTTAAGAGAACAGGAAAATTTCCTTCAAAAAGGCAAGTACAGAGAGCAATGGACAACAGAAAGGTAACTGGTAAAAACAAGCTTCCTCTTCTGTAAAATGGGGACAGCGCTGCCTTCCTCACGGGGGGTTGACTGAGCTGTGTGTGCCAAGCGTGACGTGAGTGTCACCGTGACCGTGTGAGCCAGCGGGGCTGGAACCCCGGGCTCGATGGACAGACTGCCCTGGCGCAGGGTGGCCCGGATGATGGTGGGCCTCCTCCCCCCTCAGTCCTTACCCTCTCGGCCTCCTGCCAGCCTCCGTGTCCCCAGGAGGCCCCAGACACTTCCTGCGGTTTGCTGCCCCGCTTCAGGAGGCAAGCGACACTCAAGGAAGTGTGCCAAGCTGTCCTCTGGGCGCTCTTCTAGAAGCACAGCTGCTCACCTGTGGCGGCGGAAGCTGGAGGCTGGCACCGTGCCCACCGACAACGGCAACGGCCCAGCCTTGCCCACCACGAGCAGCTTAGACCTCCCTGTTTAGCTAGAGCCTGGCACGGGGCTTGGCTGCAACAGGGGTTCAGTTAGCATTTGTTGAAGGAATGAATGGACAGAAGAACCACCACCAGGGCAGGCCCAGCACTGTAGTAAGTGCACAACAGACATTCTCAAGGTTTCCACACTTAATCCCTGCAAGCACCCTACAAAGTGGGTATAATCCCCATTTCACAGATGAAGAAACTGAGGCTCAGCTGCCCAGGGCATCTCAGCTAACCAATAGCAGGGCCGGGCCTCCGCCTCCGCCGCTCCATGCCAGAACCTGTCTCATCATGCCCGCGCTATTGCACACCCACGGAGGGAGGCTTGACTGAGCAGCGCAGGGCAGCCCAGCGCAAGGGGAGCTGGGCCGGGGCTGTGAGATTCGGAGGCCAGACTCATTCCCAGGATCCACGCACTGTGCGACCTTGGGCGAGTCACAGGACCTCTCTGCGCTTCACGGCCTCAAGTGTGAGAGGATGTGGTCCTGCTTGCCCTACCAGGTTTCCTGTGCGGTGAGGCCCTGGGGAAGCCCCGCTCGTCTGTGGCGATGAGCCGCTGCCTTGAGTCCAGGGGAGTCCTGGGGCCACTTGGATCTCGGCCCTCCGGCTTCTCCCTGGCAGTGGCCGCCGCTTGAGCCAAACCCCTCGTGTGGCAGCAGAAGGCGTTCACCCACAGCCCCAGAGCTGCCCGTGGCCCCAGAACGTCCCCTGCTCACCTGTAGACATCCAGCTGCGACTCGGTGCCCAGCACACACACGGCCTGGGTGGGCTGCCCCGGGGCCACATGGACCACCGTGCCCCAGGCCATCGCTGGCCTGTGCGTCCCTGCGGCTGCAGGAGGCCCCGGGGCTGCTGCTTTTATCTGCCCAGCGCCCAGAGGAGGCCGTGAGTCAGCGCCTGCGGTTTGTGGCTCAGCCCTTCCTCCCCCGGGGCCGGCGGTGTCTCCCCGGCCCCTCCTCTGTCCTGGAGCTGCCCCCAGGCCCGGGACCCAGTTTGGCGCTGATGCCAGGACTGGTGGCAGGCTGGTTCGGTCAGCGTCCTGGCAAGAGCTGAGGGTTTCGGAAGCCTGCGAGCGGGGGTGCGGGTCTGAGGTCTCATCCCGCCACCCCATCCCCTCCTGGAGCCACGGACACCTGGGTCCATCCAGACAGGGTATCAGAGAGGAGAAGGCGAGGCTGAGGTCACAGGCCGGGCGACACCTTCAAAGAGGAGCCAGGGAAGACAAAAGCGTGTATGAACGCACGTGTACGGAATCTGGGGAAATGGGACTGAGGAGCCTGTTTGCAGGGCGGGAATAGAGGCGCGGACCTGGAGGACCGACGTGTGGACACAGCGGAGGAAGGGGCGTGGGGGCGAGCTGAGAGAGTAAGACTGACGCACACGCGGCCGTGTGTGGAGCGGACGGCGAGTGGGAGCCGCTGCACCCCGCAGGGGGCTCGGCTCGGCGCTCTGCGAGGGCCTGGGCGTGGGGCCAGGGGCAAGCAGGAGGAGGCTCCAGAGGGAGGGGGGGTGTGTAGCCGATGCTCTTCGCTGTACCGCAGACACTAACACAACTTTGTAAAGCCATTATACTCTGATTAAAAATAAACAACAAGATAAAAGGGACTAAAGAAGAAAAGCCTGACCAGGTTTGGGACAAGTCACCCCAGGCTGGGTCACCCCCGCGACGGCTGTCTCCTGGGGTTTCTCCTGGGTGTGCGGGGCATCTTTCTCTGGCCTTCGCGTGGGAAACTCCCTAAGGCGAGCTTGTGAGATGGGTTCTGCTGTGATTCCCTCATTTCACCCTCACAGAGGCTCTCTGGGGTCGGCGCCATTATCATCCCCATTTTCCAGAGGAAGAAACCGAGTCACGGACAGATTTCACGGCTAGAAAGCGGCAGAGCCAGGGTGTGAGCCGAAGGCACCCTGCCCCGGGCCAACATTCACCGCCTGCCCGTCCAGGTGAGGAGTGGCGGGACAGGCCCCAGAGCCAACACCCAGAGGAGGCCTGCTCGGGGATCTGGAGCAGCAGAGCCTCTACTGGAGCCTATGGGTCTGCAGTGGCGTCTGGGTTCTGCTGAGCCGCGAGGTGAGCCGGTCATGCAGATGCGCGCCGCCAGTCCTCTTCGGACGGTCGTTACAGAGTGCTAAGTCGAGCTCCCTGTACACATAGTGGGTTCTGCTACACGCGGGTCCTCATTATTAATAGTTCCCTGGTTCACACCCAGTCATACGTATGCATCGATCCCAGTCTCCCAGCTTATTCTTCCCTCTGTCCTCCCTCGGTGACCATGTTTGTTTCCTACATCCGTGACCCCATCTCTGTCTTGGAAGAACATTCGTTTGTACCATTTTTTAAGACTCTGCATATAAGTGATATCATATATTTGTCTTTCTCTGTCTGACTTTGCTCATTATGACAATCTCTAGGTCAACCCATGTCACTGCAAATGGCATTATTTATCCTTTGTTACGGCTGAGTAATATTCCGTGGTGTATACATACATGTATGTATAAATACACACCATATCCTCTTTACTGCTCTCTCCGTGGCCATTTTGCTTGCTTCCGCGTCCTTGCTATTGTAAATACTGCTGCAACAATCGTTAGGGTACACATATCTTTTCAAATTATGGTTTTCTGGCAGCTCTATTTTCAGTTTTATTTTAAGGAACCTCCACAATATTCTCCATAGTGGCTGAACCAATTTATATTCCCATCAACAGTGTAGGAGACTTTCCTTTGCTCCACACCCTCTCCAGCATTTATTGTTTGTAGACTTCTTGATTATAACCATTGCGACTGGTATGAGGGGATACTTCACTAGAGGTTTGATTTGCATTTCTCTAATAATGAGCGCTGCTGACATCTTTTCATGTGCCTTTTGACCATCTTTGTATCTTTGGAGAAATGTCTATTTAACATATATGGAAGTTTTTTTGTTTATTTTCTCTGGCTTTGAAGCAAAGCATTTGCTTCATTAATTAAGAGCAGGACTGTGGGATTAGTCAGGCCTGAGTTCCAAGCCTACTTCCTGCCAACGGCCCCATGAAGTAGGTCCTATTGTGATGCCCCCGTTATAGATGGGACCATCAAGGCTTTAACACGTGAACTGGGGGTCAATCAGTTCAGTTCAGTTGCTCAGTTGCTCACCCCATGGACAGCAGTACGCCAGGCCTCCCTGTCCATCACCAACTTCTGGAGCTTGCTCAAACTCATGTCCATCGAGTCGGTGATGCCATCCAACCATCTCATTCTCTGTCGTCCCCTTCTCCTCCCACCTTCAATCTTTCCCAGCATCAGGGTCTTTTCTAGTGAGTCAATTCTTCACATCAGGTGGACAAAGTATTGGAGTCTCAGCTTCAGCATTAGTCCTTCCAGTGAATATTCAGGACTGATTCTTTTAGGATTGACTGGTTTGATCTCCTTGCAGTCCAAGGGGCTCTCAAGAGTCTTCTCCAACACCACAGTTCAAAAGCATCAATTCTTCAGTGCTCAGCTTTCTTTATAGTCCAACTCTCACATCTATACATGACTACTGGAAAAACCATAGCTTTGACTAGATGGACCTTTGTTGGCAAAGTAATGTCTCTGGTTTTTAATATGCTGTCTAGGTTGGTCATAGCTTTCTTCCAAGGAGCAAGTGTCTTTTAATTTCATGGCTACAGTCACCACCTACAGTGATTTTGGAGCCCAAGAGAATAAAGTCTCACTATTTCCATGTTTCCCCACCTATTTGCCATGAAGTGATGGGACCGGATGCCATGATCTTAGTTTTTTGAATGTTGAGTTTTAAGTCAGCTTTTTCACTCTCCTCTTTCACTTTCATCAAGAGGCTTTTTAGCTCCTCTTCACTTTCTGCCATAAGGGTGGTGTCATCTGCATATCTGAGGTTATTGATATTTCTCCTGGCAATCTTTATTTCAGCTTGTGTTTCTTCCAGTCCAGCGTTTCTCATGATGTACTCTGCATAGAAGTTAAATAAGCAGGGTGACAATATACAGCCTTGACGTACTCCTTTCCCAATTTGGAACCAGTCTGTTGCTCCATGTCCAGTTCTAACTGTTGCTTCCTGACCTGCATACAGATTTCTCAAGAGCCAGGTCAGGTGGTCTGGTATTCCCATCTCTTTCAGAATTTTCCACAGCCTGTTGTGATCCACAGTCAAAGGCTTTGGCGTAGTCAATAAAGCAGAAGTAGATGTTTTTTCTAGAACTCTCTTGCTTTTTCCATGATCCAGTGGATGTTGGCAATTTGATCTCTGGTTCCTCTGCCTTTTCTAAAACCAGCTTGAACATCTGGAAATTCACAGTTCAGGTATTGCTGAAACCTGGCTTGGAGAATTTTGAGCATTACTTTACTAGCGTGTGAGATGAGTGCAACTGTGCGGTAGTTTGAGCATTCTTTGGCATTGCCTTTCTTTGGAATTGGAATGAAAACTGACCTTTTCCAGTCCTGTGGCCACTGCTGAGTTTTCCAAATTTGCTGGCACACTGAGTGCAGCACTTTCACAGCATCATCTTTCAGGATTTGAAAGAGCTCCACTGGAATTTTGTCACCTCCACTAGCTTGCTCTTCGGTAGAGTGTTCTGTGGACGCCAGTTCAGTTCTGTTGTGGAGTTCCTCGTCCTCCTGAATTTCTTTTTGTCTAGTTGTTCTCTCAAGCGTGGAGAGAGGAGTGTTGAAGTCTCCGGTTATTGCTGTGAATTTGTCTATCTTTCCCTTCCGTTCTATCAGCTCTCCACACCTCCGCAGCGCTTGTTTGGAGGATACACATGTAGGCTCGCTGTTTTCTGGTGGACTGACTCTTTTGCGTCCCTCTCTGCTCCTTGTAAACTTTCTGCTCTTGAGTCTGCTTGGTGCAGCCGTGCTCAGTTGCTCAGTCGTGTCTGACTCTTTGCGAGCCAGGGGCTGCATCCCGCCAGGCTCCTTTGTCCACAGGATTTTAGAGGCCAGAATACTGGAGTGGATTGCCATTTCCTCCTCCAGGAGACCTTCCCAACCCAGAGACTGAACCCAAGTCTCCCTCATTGGACAGACAGATTCTTCTCCACTGACCCACCCGGGAAGCCCCAAGTGTACGTCATCTGATATTCGTAAAGCTGTTTCCGGCTTTCTTTTGGTTAGGATTTGCATGGTAATCTTCTCCGTTGTTTTGTTTGTCAGTCTACTTACTTTTATATGTTTGAAGTAAGTTTCCTGTAGACAGTATATGGTTTTAAAGCTTATTCTCCTAATCTCTTTCAGTTGGTACCTTTAGAACATTAATATTTAATGTTATTATTGACATATCAGGGCTGAAATTTGTCATTTTATTATTTATTTGCTTCTGTTTTGTCTTCCCTGCCTTCATGAAGGTTACTTCAACATTTTTGAGGATTTCATTATTTTGATTTATCTATGGCACTTCTGAGTTCATCTCTTGTCATAGGAGATGATGGTGGGGATTCTGGTCTCAGCCGATGCCATCCTGGTCGGGAGACACAAGCGTGCCTTGTTACTGCTCTCCACCCCCGGCCCCGAGTGTGAGCAGATGGTCACGACAGTCCTGCCTCCTCCACTGGCCTCCTGTAAAATAAAGCAGTTTTATTATCTCAAGAAAATAGCAACTAGATGTGTTTTGGGGGCAGGAACCCAAAACATAAAGTGATTCTCCCCTGGCCATAGAGGAACCACCGAGCCTGTGGTTTTTAGTTACTATGACAACAGAGAACTCCAAGTCCGCGTCATTTGGAGGGGTAACGATTTACCTGAATTCAAGCTACACCTTCAAGGCAATTCTTTCATTTGCTTTGAGTCTGGAATCCTCTGCACGACTGAGGCTAACTTTTTTCAACTAATTGCTTTGCTGCCTGGCTGAATTCCAAATGCTGTCTTTCTCTTCTCTGGTTTTCAGCTATTTACATTTCATACAGTTGGGTTGTGCAGACCTCAGGCGTTTGTCTGGACTGCCAGGGGTCTGAACCGGGGTGTGGACCCAGGCAGGCTCAGAGCCCAAGCTGTCTTCCCTCCACCACTGCCTGAACTGGATGGTGGAGAGTAAGGGCTCAGATCCACTTCCCTCTGTGGGGAGGAGGCTTCCCCGCTTTGGCAGGGATTCATTCAAAGGGCCAGTTCTTTTCATCTTTGGGGAAAGCAACCAGCTCATTATTTGAGAGTCTAAAGTAGGCATTTCCTCCCACCCCCGTGGTTGAGGTTCTGTCTGTAGCTGCTGGAGGAAACTCGGAATGCCTCCAGGTTGGGGCTTTGTATCCTGCGGATGGGTACTCCCCAGAGAAGACTTCATATTTCACATGGTAGGGTTACTGAGTTCCACAGTCTCCTTTTAAAAACAGTGACGGGACATTTCCCCCTTCTTACTACACGTGGCTGATAATAATGAGTCCGTGGGGGAAAGGCTAGTTGGAGGGAACACAATAAAAATACCCCCCGAGCCCATCAGTCACCTTTGCCGTTCGGTCGCTGTCGTGCCCAACTCTTTGCAGCCCCATTTCTGGCATATGATTCTATTCCCTTCTATGTTTTATACACAGAATTTTAAATTTCATATCTCATGGATTCTTTTCTGTTCTTATACAATTTTGTTTAAATGTCCAGTCCTTATCCCAAAGGTGATATTATTTTTTTAAGTAGAAAGAGAAATTACCCCTCTTTCATGCCTCCTTGTTCCACTCTCCACTGGTAACCTCTGTTATCAGTTAGGCGTGGATTCTTCTAGAGCAGTATAAATGGTTGGATTAAGGCCAAAACTACTGTTGCACAGCTTTTTTCACTTTACAGGACACCGACAACTTTCTATCTTGTACATTTAAATCTGGTTTTTCCCTCTTTTTTCGTACATTTAAAATTTTTAAAATGTGTTCAAAGTAAGTCATGCCCAATTAAAACTATTTCCATAGGTAATGATTACTACAACCACCCCAACTAATCCATTTAGTCATTTCACGGGTCGCTTCCTTTTGTAGCCAGAGTTTTTTCACTTAACGCAAAGCTATTCATCCTGATGTTGTAAAGACCTTGCAGGTTCCATGTGGTGGTGGCTTCATATAACCCATCAAACGAAAGGACCACAGTTTTCCTGCCCATTCCCAAATGCCTTTACATTTTGAGCAAGCATGATTCTTGTTTTTTGTTATTACGAAATAAAAAAAATAGACATCTATCTCTGAATAGGATCATACCTTGTTTTTTTCGGGAAGATAGCATTCCTACTATTTAAAACTGTTTTCCGAAGGGTGATATGAAACCACGCCTCTGTAAGCAGCTCGCAGAAAAGCTCGCTTCTTCCCGGCCGTCCCAGCAACGTGCGCTTTGTTTCCGTTTCTGCCCTCTTGACGGCTGCGTCTCGTGTCTAGCCCCTAGTGAGGCTGAGAAATGCTCCAGAGCTTGCCGCCTGGCTTGCCTGCCACTCATGCTCTGGTTTTAGAGCACTTTTGATCAGGCGGGAGCTTAGGGAGCTAAAGGGCCAGAGCCAGGAGCCGGGCCCTGCGGACAAGCTGTCGCCTCCCGAACCCAGAGCTTTGCTCTTTCTGGGTAGACCGTGACTGTCTTTCTGCGGCAGCTTGACAGTTGAAACTGGAGCTGCGTTAAAATAGCACTGCCATGCAAGCTTGAACCTAGAGCCGGTTTAGAATAACACCGACGCCTCACGTTCCTCTCAGCCAGGCTTGTGGGGCCAGCTTGCCTGGGATTTGTTTGTTCAGTGGTTTGACTCCCGGCCGGAAAGCCGGCACGCGGGGCTGGGCAGGGTCGTGGGGGTCTGGGCGCAGCCTGCCTGCCTGGGGACCGGCTTCTCCCGCGCTCCCTCCTGGTTGCTCCAGACCTCACTGTGCAGCCCGCTCACCAGGCAGGGCTGCCACTCAAGGACTCTGCGAGTGCGCGTGAACCGACCTCTGGGTCCTGTGGCGTCCCGGGCTCAGAAGCCTTCACGGGGGAGGATGAGCCCTGGCTGCCGCTTGTGTTTGCACCTGGGGCTCTTGTCCCGTCTCTCACCGAGCGGGGCCCCCGGTGGCTGCTTCATGCTCCCTGAGCACGCCTCTTTCACTCAGGTATCAGACGTTTGCTGTGTGCCAGGACCTCTTCCTTTGTTGAAGAGGGAAACCTTCGATTTTTCTGGGATGTCCTGCTTTCACCTGTGATATCCCAACAATGCTTTCTTGACTGCCTTTGGGCAGAGAATTTTCCAGTACTGTGTGCCCAACTAACAGCGTTGACTAGCGAGTCCTGGGCTCCGGGCAGGCTCCAGGTGAACCCTTGGCACACATCACCTCAAGTGACCCTCATGTCCACCCCAGGAGGAAGGGGTTGCCACCGTCGTTCTGTAGGCAAATAAACTGAGGCTCAAAGAGGTGAGAGGGCTCAAACAAGATCATATACTGGTGGTAACGGAAATCAGGATCGGAACCCATATCGAGCTGATGGCAAAGCCTTCACCACAAGGCTCTACTGGCCAACTAGGGGGGGAAATAAAAGACCCCAGGCCCGCGGGTCTACTGACTGAGATTCATTCAAAGACATCAGCTGAGCGCACTTCTGCACCTGGTATTGTGCCGGGTATTAGGGACACAGGGACCAAAGGGCTCTTGCCTTCAAGGAGCAGCAAACAGAAGCCAAAGACGCAGAACCAACAGGAGACCCCTCTCTCTCAGAATATGTCTATGCGGCTCCCCAGCGGCTCAGCGGCCAAGAACCCGCCTGTGATGCAGGAGACGGGGGTTTGAACTCTGGGTGGGGAAGACCCCCTGGAGGAAGGCATGGAAACCCACTCCAGTACTCTTGCCTTGAGGATCCCCTGACAGAGGAGCCTGGTGGGCTACAGTCCATGGGGTCTCAAAGAGTCAGGCCCGACTGAAGCTCCCAAGCAGGCGTATACACACTGGGTGCACAGCGGAGGGATTTTAAGGGTCAGCTCACATGGCTGGAAGCTGGTGAGCCTCCAGTCTGCAGGGTAAGCAGGAAAGAGCCCCAAGGAAGAGCAGACTTCGTGGCTTGAATTTGAAGGCAGTCCACTAGAAGAATTTCCTCTTCATTGGAGGATGTTAGCCTCTAGTCTGTTAAGGAGAGAAGGAAATGGCAAGAACCCACTCCCATATTCTTGCCTAGAGAATCCCATGGACAGAGGAGTCTGGTGGGCTGCCGTCCATAGGGTCATACAAGAGTTGGACGTGACTGAAGCGACTTAGTGGCGGCAGCAGCAGCAGTCTGTTGAGGCCTTCAGCCGATTGGATGAGGCCCACCCACATTACAGAGGGTGGTGTGCAATGTTAATCTCAGCTAAAAACACCTGCGCAGCAACATCCGGGCTGATGCGTGACCAGACGTCTGGGTGCCGTGGCTTAGCTAAGTTGACACATAAAATTAACCGCCATAGACCATGTAATTTAAGACAGGTGTTCCATTTTATCCCCCTTATCTTAAAAAAAAACTTTGTTGAGCAGCAGTTGGCAAATGTAATTGTGGACATTTAAAGTGTTCAGCATGATGACTGGTATGTGTGCACACTGTAGGATGATTACCAGGATCAGGATAACTAGCACAGTCGCCACCTCACACAGCCAGCATTCGACAGTCTGTGTGTGCGGGTGTGTGGGAGAATCCTTACAGTCCACCCTCCCAAGCTTCGAGTGTGCAACACTCGTTATTAGCCAGGCGCCATGCTGCACGTCAGATCCTCGGAAATTGTTCTTACAACTGAAAATTTGTACTCAAATCACTCTATTTTGATTTAATAGAGTTAATCACGGAGAAAGCAATGGCACCCCACTCCAGTACTCTTGCCTGGAAAATCCCATGGACGTAGGAGCCTGGTGGGCTGCAGTCCATGGGGCTGCTAAGAGTCGGAC